>NW_015548296.1:3562445-3577143 GCF_001515605.1 Sinocyclocheilus anshuiensis | reverse complement strand
CCATTTTTACCGCTCCAAAAGCGGCACCTAGTGGCAAAGAATGAATTTGCATTTTCATTCAGACCAATCCGAAAAGACCCAACTAGTGGGGGGGCAATATGCTAATGTTTCATGTTGAAGTCAACATGAAACACCTTGGGATTCGTTTTAAAAACGACTAGTTTAAATGATTCATAGTCGACTTTTTCTTTTGAGAGACAATAACTTTATACACGGTGCACTTTCAGATTTAAAACTTTGTAGGATGTTTTCATTCACCTTGACGCTAATCTGCAGTGATTGGTCTCATTTCCATTTCATCTCGCCTGTAATGCCTGATAAAGCAGCGTTTGTGAGCGCAGTGCTGCTTTGTGTACAGCGTTACCGGGGAAACCGCTATTTTACGCTCCAAAAGCGACACCTAGTGGCAAAGAATGAATTAGCATTTTCATTCAGACCAACGCGAAAATACCAACACGTGGGTGGGCAATATGCTAATGTTTCATGTTGATGTCAACATGAAACGACTTGGGATTCGTTTTAAAAACGACTCGTTTCAATGATTCAGAGTCGACTTTTTCTTTTGAGAGACAATAACTTTATACACGGTGCACTTTCAGATTTAAAACTTTGTAGGATGTTTTCATTCATTTTCAAAAATCCATAATAGGGGCACTTTAAGTGATGGACTAGGTTTGTGAGGTTAATTGTGGATTATTGTGATGTTTTTATCAGCTGTTTGGACTCTCTGGGCCTGAACCAGAGTTTTTAAACGGTAGATAATTCAAGGTTGGAAGGGATGCCGTTCCATCTGCGTGAGCTGCGTTTTGTGTGTTTTTGTCAGTGTGTTGCAGGCCTGTGCCAATTTATCACGCTGGCCGTGCTGGAATCTTCAAAGATAATGAGTCCATCTGCTCAAGCTATTCGTCAACAATAAAATGGAGAGGTGTGAAACGAAGCCAGTATGTTGTGCTATCTCTGGATGTTTTAACGGGTGTGCGCTATAGCGAGGAAATGCCTGGGTTAATGGGAAGCAGAGACACTTGCACATCTCTTTATATCTCTGAGTCCTGGCTAAAAAGCGAGAATCCCTAAACCCAAAGGAGAAAACGCAGTTTGAGTTTCAGATGAGGCGTGAAGAAAGGTTTCATATGCACTGGTCTAAATGTGCTGTAATTCAATGAGTCTGTACTGAGCAGTACATTTTAGACAATTATAATTGCATCACACCTGCACACTGCCTGGTATATTGCAACACTGATGGCTAAAAGGGGCGTTCCTACTTACAGCGATTAAGTGAGATTGTAAGTCATTTACTTTTAAAGACACTTTGATTTTGATTTTTAGTGAAGTGATTTTTATGCTGGTTTCTTATGGTTTAAAAAACGTTTATACCTTTTTAATGAAAGGTTCGTATTAATAATGTGACCATCAAATATAAACAATGAATGACATATTTTCCTTACTGAATATGTAAGTGTGAACATCTCTAATTAATACAAATTAATTAATAAATATCATTAAGATTACTTTTAAAGATTTTCATTCTTTTAATTCAACTTTTATTCATTATGAAACACACAACGTTTCACTTCACGAGTCGAGACATTAAAGTGACCCTATTATGGGCTATGAAAGGTTCATATTTTGGTTTTGAGAGTCCCCAACAACATGTTGACAAGCATGCAAGTTCCACACACTTTCATTGTCCTATAATATGCATTTATTTTTACCTTATTTGCACAATGACTCTCAAACGATTCGCTCAACGATTCATTTTTCCAAACCCCTCCTTTGCGTGACGCTAATCTGCAGTGATTGGTCTCATTTCCATTTCATCTCGCCTGTAATGCCTGATAAAGCAGCGTTTGTGAGCGCAGTGCTGCTTTGTGTACAGCGTTACCAGGGAAACAGCCATTTTTACCGCTCCAAAAGCGGCACCTAGTGGCAAAGAATGAATTTGCATTTTCATTCAGACCAATCCGAAAAGACCCAACTAGTGGGGGGGCAATATGCTAATGTTTCATGTTGAAGTCAACATGAAACACCTTGGGATTCGTTTTAAAAACGACTAGTTTAAATGATTCATAGTCGACTTTTTCTTTTGAGAGACAATAACTTTATACACGGTGCACTTTCAGATTTAAAACTTTGTAGGATGTTTTCATTCATTTTCAAAAATCCATAATAGGGGCACTTTAAGTGATGGACTAGGTTTGTGAGGTTAATTGTGGATTATTGTGATGTTTTTATCAGCTGTTTGGACTCTCATTCTGACGGCACCCATTCACTACAGAGGATCCATTGATGAGCAAGTGATATAATATGAAATGTCTCCAACTCTGTTCTGATGAAGAAACAAAGTCATCTACATCTTACATGGCCTGAGGGTGAGTAATTGTCAACAAATTTTCATTTTTGGGTGAACTATTCCTTTAAGAAAACACTCTCTTAGCTGTGTCTTTGTCTTTAGGCCCAGCGGCATGAGTCAAGCGGAACTTTGCACAGCCCCTCCGCAGGTGTCCAAACACAAGTGATTTTTTTTTATTGTGTACGCACACTAACATTTACATTTCTCACTGTTGTTTGTTTAATAAAGTGAGTGGATCTTGCCCACTTCTGCCAAGTTCCTTTCATTTCCCAGAGCTCGTCGCGTACCGGCCAAAACCGTGCGTGTTGAAAGATGTCTCCTCCTTGACCTGTTCTTGACTGTTGCACAGGTTGCCCATCACTTGATGTCATCCCTGGAGAAGGCATGCCTTGTTGCAACAGTCTTGTGTTAACAGCTTGCTTAAGTGTTTACCTGGGCAACGTCTCTTTGGTGTTTATAGGTCCTCAATCAGCACACAGATTCAGATGTGATGTATAGATGCTGCCTCCCATATGCTGGCAGGGTGGAGAACGCAACCACTGTGAAGCTCTTGTTTATTCGAGCAAGAGTGTTTTAATAGGGCCAAAATACGCGATAAAAGAAGTGATGGTCTGGAATGGGTTTTTTTGTGTGGCGCAGGGCAGGAATGCAGCATGTGAAAGGTGACTTCTGTATGGCCGAGCTTAAGAGGTGATGCATCTTTTGTTTAGCAGCATTCTTTTGTTAAGGGTTTTTCTTTCTTTTTTTTTTTGCCAGTGCTGGTTGTGTCTCTGAAACTGGGCAGGGTGTTATTTTTAGGATTGTAAAACTATGATCTCAGAATAAAGGTGTAATTATGTAATTTGTGCAAAATCTAATAAAAAATAATGTTTTAATTTCAATTTAATTTAAATGCTTTTAAAATATTTTACATTATCTTTTAATTTCATTTAAATTGAATTACGAAAATATTTTAAATATTCAGACAAAATACATGTGTGTGTGTGGAGTATGCATGCATGTTAATATACACACACATACCAAGGTGAGATACTTTTTCCACTACATAAATATACGTTAAGTCAGGGAAACTGGGGATGAAATGTCAGAATTGTGAAAGAAAAATTTAGAAAAGTTGAGTCTAATGACACTTCTGGGTCAATGACAAAAGTTTTACAAAACTTTTCACTGTAGCTTCAAAACCTTACACGGTGTGTGCATAATCTTATCAAGCTCCAGTACGTATATTAAATTACGCCTTTAGTGGAGTCCAATGAACATGGAAGCCCGGCCGGGGAAATTCAATTTATTTAAAGTTACACGATCCTCATTCCCATCCACCACAAATGAGTGCATGGCACATGCTTGGGGCACAGATTTATGGGTGATTTATCAATGTCATTACATTATCTTAAGTGGTTGATGAGCTGTGGGAAGTGGTCATTACGTCTTTGCAGGGGGGGTTACGGTGAACAAGGGCACGCTGATTTACTTAGACTAAGAGAGTCTCTCAAGAGATAAAACTGATAAAGTGGCCCGCTGGGGACTGAAATGTAGACACATTCAGACCTGACTAAACTGCTTGTTTAGCTTCCCTCACAATCTGTGACTCACAGAAAACTGTCCAATTTTAAGATGTAATGTCATAGATAGAAACATTACATTACACATTCAGATGACGAATGTCTGATTCATGGACGAAACATTCTTACTTGGATCTTTTCAATAAATGACGGCTGATCATTACAAATCAGACCGATATGGTTCTTGACTTCAACTCTGAACTCAATGATCCAGTTGGAGCAGTTAAAGGAATTGCTGAATATGTACTCAGCAAGATGTAGATTAGGTTGTTTTGTCATCAGAACAGATTTGGAGAAAATGTAGTATTATATCATGAGAGAAATATGCACAGTTTACAAGCAAAACAGTCCAAAATAGTTTTAAACAAATATGTGGGTGGATTTCTGATGTGAGAAGACAACAGGGGATGGACTTTTTCACTGGAGGAAGATTTCTTATGGATTATGGACTCATATTTTGGCCAGAAGCAACAGTTTAACGTTAAAATGCCTTAATGATGGAATTGTTTCCTATGAACAAGCAGCTTTTTGCTTCACAACATGTTAATTGATGGACTGGAGTTGTGTGGATTACTTGTGGATTATTGTGATGTTTTTTCAGCTGTTTGGACTCTCATTCTGACGGCACCCATTCACTGCTGAGAATGCGATGGTGAGCACGTGATGTAATCCTACATTTCTCCAAATCTGTTTCCTCGAAAAACTCATCTACATCACATATTGGAAAAACTCATCTACATATTGGATGGCTAAGGGTGAGTAAATTGTCAGCAAATTTTCATTTTTGGCTGAACTGTTCCTTTAACAGTCCACTGGAGGGGAACATTTTAACAGAAAAAAATTCTCGGTTTCAATCCCTAAGCTATTGAACGACTTATATTATACTTTTAGGGTGCTTTTGTGTCTTTTCTGAAGCATGAATACTCCAGGGCCCATTCATTGAAACTACATGAAAAAGAGCGACCATAACATTCTTCAAAATGTCTTTTCTGTTGCACCAAAAGAAGAAAGTCATATAGGTTTGAGACGACAAGTCATTTTTGTGTGAACTTTTCCTTTAAGATCAAGTTGAACTAAAAAAATCCCACCAGGAATATAACCCTATTCAACTGCCATAGAACACCATGTTTCTTGTTTTCTTCCTCCTCCTCCTCCTCTTTCTTCTTGTCCTTTAGTAGGCACAATAAAGGAGGGAAGGTGAGAGAAAGAGATGAGAAGAAGGGGCCAAAGCCCCTTAGTGGTCTGAAACCCACGCATGCTCAGCAGTCCCAAACCCTGCGTTTAGCAGCTGCAGCTGTGAAACCTTTCTTTCTCTTCCTCTTTCTCCTCTCTCGCTCTCTTTCTTTTCCCAGACCTGAATAGAGCTGCGCTGAATAGATTGGGCCAGGTCGGCTGAATAGTCGCACCGGAGGGAGGGGTGGGAGTGGAGCCCAAATGAACCGGAACCCCTACAGAGAGCTCCGCTCCTGGCGACGGCTATGATAGAGAGAAGGGGGGAGCTGCGTTTAATCGCTCATAATAGAAATTAGCATGGTGTAATAAACCCGTTTCAAAAGTCCATTCTTTGCGCAGTTCAAAGAGAGGGGTGACTTTGTAGTTGGAATCCATGAGCCCAAGCCAAATATCAAAAGAAAAGCATTTGTCAAAACTTCATACGACTTTGTCAAAGCAAACAGCACATTTGCTGTTTCTTTTTGCACAGGAAAGAACTTGTACATAAATCTTGTTCGAAATCCATTTTTTTAAGTTCTGTGTACACAAAGCAAAGCTTCGCATGGTTACACTGACTAAGGAGAACATTGCTAAAGCAATTGCATCGCTCTGGCATGTACGTTCGACATGATTTTACATATTTATTTAACAATCAATCATGTTGCACAAAGCATATTTCACATTTGAGTGGGGTTTTTTTTTTGTCGCTCATCCAAGCTGAACTGTCATGACGCCACATGTGCGCAAAGAAATTAGTTTTGTTATGCACGATTCTTTTAACCTTTTGACCAGTTTACAACAGGCATTGAGATCACAAGTTGTCAGCCGAGACACATTGCTGTTAACGCTTGGTTTTTACATGCGACCATAGCGTCTCATGTGACCACTTGCGAATGAATTTCCCACTTGGGGAACTATCCCTTTAAATCTATAAAAACATCTCTTTAAAAAAAAAATAAAAGAAAAAAAAGCTTAAAAAACGGAAATAAAATGAAATCTAAGATAAAGCATATATACACAATATAGTAAAAAAAAAAAAGTTCAAAAACATTACATTATTATGAAAATATAAGATTATTAAAATGAAAATGTAATTATTATTATTAAATAAATAAATAATTGTAATCTTTACAATGGCTCAGTCATTCGTTTTAATTGAAAAGATCTATACGCAGGAGTGAAAGTTATTTCCCAGAGTGCACTGCCCGTCCGATTGCTTGACCCCTGCACCTCATAATCACCCACCTCTGACAAGACAACAAGTTTGTCCCTCCCTTTTCCACCACGCTGATCTGAGACCTGTTACCCTGATGACACCAGCGCTCTGGTAAAACACTCTCAATAGTGGTGATTTTGCCATTGATTGCTGCAGCTGCACAGCTTATGGCCGTCTAGCCCTGGGGCCCCTGTTATAGATAATGGGATAATGGTTGCCACCTTCTGAACACTTGTGGCTCACAGCGCTGTGAGATACTGCACGGATCAGTACAACATTTACAGAAAATTGGTGAAGAATACATGCAGGTGTGTTTGGCTGCTTTATTCCCAGAATGCACTTGCATTTACAATTATGTTTTTACAAAGAAGTTTTCTTACAGTCCATGTTGGATGTTTTTCCATAAATAAATGTTCATATATAATGATACTATATATATATATATATATATATATATATATAAAACTAAAACAAAAATGCTTATACAATAGAAACATTGTGTATGTGTTTGTGTGTGTGTACACACACAGCATTTAAAAAATCTTTAGCAACATTCTAAATTGTCACATTTGATCAATTTAATGCATCGTTGTAAATAAAAGCATTCATTTCTTATTAAAAAAAAAACGTAATTACCCCAAACTTTTTAATTGTAGTGTATCATGCTTTCTACAATAATATTAAACAGCAAAAACAGTTTTCAAGATAATAATTAGCATAGTAGAATGATTTCTGAAGACTGGAGTAATGATGCTGAAAATTCAGCTTTGCATCACAGGAATAAATGACATTTTAAATTGTATTAAAATAGAAAACAGTTATTTTTAATCCAATATTACAATATTTTACTCAATGGAATTATATCAACATATAAAAAATACACATTTATATATAACAATATTAAATGTGCTCATTTACTGAAAGTCTGCACTGTGGGAAACCAATCACAGCTAATTAATTTATAACAATGTCAAAGAATATGACAAAGAATCAAGCAAATAACCAATTTCCAAGAATCGGATGATTTAGTCTTTCTTCATCCAGCCGTGCTCAGGTATGCATCTCAATTTGAGCTCAAACACAAGAGGTTCCAGCTCCTCGAGTAAATAAGGACAGAGGCCTATACAGCGAGGCCCATTCAGTCTCCTGACACGGCTTCAGTTCTCCAGTCTTCTAGAGCATCCAGCTGTGAGCACTTGAGACAGGCCAGGGCCTCACACTGAATACTCAATGCACCAACTGCCAGAGGACTTTCCAGAAACGTCCATTCCTTTGGCTGACAGCGCTCTGAAAGAGTCATTATCGCCAAACCCCCAATTAGGCCCAACCGTTCCGGCCAGAATGTGAATAACCTAAATAGAAATAATCTTTTTGGCTGAGGAATGCTCTAATTTGTATAGATATTTTGACGCTTATATATAAGAATAATAGAGGTTACTTAAAACGACGGGCTTGGCGAGAATGCAACACTGTTCAGTTTAATTTGTTGTGCCTAGAATACAAAGAACATGGAAGAAAAGGCATTTTACCTTAGAAAAACTTCGGTAGGACTGCACACTTGCCAGCAGAGTCGCGAGAGACAGTGTCGGGTTTTCACATTTTTTAATTTAGTGTTACATGAGCTAGTGTGTCTGTATATAAACAACAGACTGCCAAAGCATGCTTATGTGAAGCATCCCATTTACTGGCCAAATAAAAGCTTCTGTGGATTCAGCTCCATTGAAATATGCTAACGCTAACCCTACAAAACCACAAGGCAAATTCCCTCGTTTAATCAGCCATGTTCATTCGTTCATGACAGAGTTAAAACAAATGCAGAAAGAGAGTCAGAGAGAGAGTGTGCCAAAGAAAAAGAGAAACAATTCATTCTCATTCCAAAAACAGAGTACTTGCTAAGTACATTTTTCTAATTGTTGGTCATATCCAAAATGGGAAGAAAAAAAAACCTATATAAATACTATGTAATTTATCATATATATATATATATATATATAAAAGAAATAGATAGATAGATAGATAGATAGAACAAATATATAAAATATTTGTAATATAACATTTAATAACAAATATAACATTTAATATGTAATAATACAAATAATATATAAAATATTTTATATTTATATTAACTGTAATATATAAATACAAAACAGGTGACAAATTGTCCCAGTAAACCTACAGTATTTCAGAAGAAATAATCTTATTTTATACATTTTTTTCCTGCGTTTTATATATAAAATCTCCCTTTTAAAAATATAATTATTGCTAAATATTTATGTGAACAGCTGTGAAAGTGTTATCTGAGAGAGAGAAAGCGGGGATGCCTGCTATATTTACTTTGTCTGCAGATGAACATTTTATCGAATGACTGAAAAACATGTAAAAATAAAAAGAATGTCTATAGACACTGAAATGGTTTCAAACGACATAATGTCTAGTGCTCCTCAAATTAACCCTAGAACTTAATATTGCACTACATATGAGCAATGGAGAGCTCAGTCACACAGGAAACACAGTAATCAAAAAAAAAAAAGACTTGTCTTACATGAACTGCATTGTAATGCCAGGTTCTGTTCTTACTGAAAATGATTCCAGCATGATGCATCGACCGAAGCCAAAGCTGTGCTATAGCTGATTTACAAGAGCATGCTGTCAAACAAGGAATCTGGTGAATAATGGACCTTGTTCTTACTTCCAAGACAGCGGAAACATACAGACCAGTAATTCAGCGGGGGTGTGAAGCACAAGTGCGATGTGTTATCTGGAGTCTGCCTTGGGTTTTCAGGGTGGGGCGGTGGATTCGTTCAGGGTGTTCATAAGGGGCTGAATGACAGGACCGTGACAGGGAAGATGCACTGCAGTTCTGCATGTCTAACTCCCAACAGCTGCTGGTGGAGCAGTCAACACTGTACCTTCATCACTGTCACTGTGTCATTAATATCACCTGTGCATTGCAAAATTATTCAGCATTACTGAATTCACCATCTTTAGTCAACACGAGCATAAGATCAGAAAGTCACCATCACATGATTATTTAAGGGCTGTAAGTATATCTATAAGTAGATGCATTATTCCAACTCACATGCAAAACTACATAATCAAGTAAATCTGTGCTTATTTTTCCAGCATTATTTAGTCTAAGAGTTTTTGACATTCACATCATGATATAATTTAGTTTAAAAGTTTACAAAATACAGCATTTTTTGGCATATATTATTTAATAATCTACTGCCCGGACGTTTTGCCAACAGCACATTCAAAATGTCACCAATAAATCAAGTCAGTGGCTCAATCCAACACAAACACAACGTAGGGTTCACATTGAAAAATGAGAGGTGACAAAAGCACAAACTGAGGTTTTGGTCACATACAGGATATGTTTTCTAAAATCACAGAGTATACACTGTACTTTGCAACGTGGAAGTAAGATGTTTTCTGTAAATGTGCCAGATTTCCAGATTTTTATTAGTCGTTTGTTTGTATAACTCTGCTTGTACATCCTTACGCCAGTAGGTGGCTACATGTGTTTTATATGAGTGATTCACTGATCACTCACTCAACTGATTTGTTCGAACACATTGTTTCAGTCTGAAGCCAAACACCTCTCTCTCTGTGTTTTGTTCGGAGACACGCAACAGTTTTGTTTTGTCTTATACAAAAACTTATAAGGGCTGTGATATTCTTGCAGAGGTTTGAATTGGTGCCTTTTGCAGTGTACACATGTGGGTACTTTGTATAAACGTTTGAGCACTAGCTCAAAAATTCAGCGAGTTACAGATGTTGAAACAAAAAGTGTTACAACCATACCCGGTCTCCCCTTAATCATGTTGTAAATTTCAAAAATTGATCTTCAAACCTTGGAACCATGTTGCATCAGAGTAGCCTACTGCTAATCTGTTGTAAATCATGATACTTGTAGCTTTTCATGACCAGTCACAGGACATTGGCTTTTAATAAACTAACTTCATCTTTTGGTATTTTCAGTAGACAGTTGTATGTCAATGTATTTTCCATACTTGTTTCACGTGGAGACTTTAAACTAATGCTAGCATGTGAAATGTCCAGGGTCATGGTCATGGCTGGTGTTCTCCGCAGCTTTGTCCTTGGAGAGGGGATACAGATGGACATAAAGCAGAATTTAAAACGGCTGACTTGTGCCTGCTTGTTATTGTCATGGTTTATCTTAAAAGCAGTAAAACGACAGGACAGATACATGTTTGGGGAGTTTGTGAATGTTGCAAGTTCCTTACCTGTGCAATCAATTTTATCCGTAAGTGGTTTTTATATCAGTTCTCTTGTGTGGACAATAACGACAAATCCAGATATACAGTCCTGCATACCCCAAGTGTATTTCGCTCTTTTTTGTCATTCATTTGTGTATTGTATTATATTATATATAAATATAATTCCTATCTTTAGCTATTCGCATGCATCATTTTTCATTTATTTGAATTGCCGATGTATTCTTAATCATAATTTTATACCCTTACTCATAGTAATATATATAAATATATAAGTGATATCACTTAAATACTGTCAAATACAATAAATAAATACTAGCACATGGGCAAGGGCTTGTGAAAAAGTGTTTTTGCTTACTACTTGTACCAGCTGTGCAGATGAACACACAAACCTTGGCACAGATGGGAAGTCTGCCATTATTATATATTACTGCTCATTTATTTTCGAACTGCAGCATTTAAATGCAATTATCTGTAATGCTCACCAAGGCAGAAAAGAGCAGACATCTGCAAACAGAGATGGAAAAACCTACATCCATGCGTCTCATTTAAAATGGTTTTGTATAATTCACACACATTCACCTTTAAAGATCAGATTACCCTTCTTATGATAAACATTGGGAGGCAGATTTAGACTATGTATTTTTAACATACACAACCATTCAGAGTTTTGGATTTTTGAACGCTTCTGGAAAAGTCTCTTATGCTTACCAAAACTGAATTTGTTTTTTATTACAAAAGCAGTAATATTGTGATATATTAATACCATTAAAAATGACTGTTTTCTATTTGAATATTTTAAAATGTAATTTATTCAAAACTATGGCAAGACTGAATTTTGTAAAAATTGTAATAAGCTGATTTGGTGCTCAAGAAACATTTAATATTATTATTATCACAGTTGGTAATATCACAAATATTTTTGTAAATACCATGATAATTTTTTTTTCAGGATGAATAGAATGTTCAAAAGAACAGCATATATATATTTTTAAATAATCTTTTGTAAAATAATTTTGTAAAATAATCACTTTTGATCAATTTATTGCAGCCTTTATGAAAAAAAGTTTGGAAAACAATGTGTAGCCATGTTTCAAAAATACATATTTTGAAATATACATTGAGAAATAACCTCAAGTAACCAATGTAAGAAGCACAAAAATGAGCTTAGAATCACTGCATTACAGCGTGACCTGTTTTCAAAAGTTTCCAGGAAATATTGATGTGTTGGAAAGAAAAGCGAATGTATTACAGAACAATTCTCCACTGCAGGTGTGCTGCTCTGTGCACCCGACAGAAATACGACACTGACAGAGAAAACAAACAAAGAAAAGAAAGGATGACAAATGTTATTTTCCTCATTCCATAGTTCTGGGCAAGGCCTCACTGGATAGACTAAAGCAGTCAAATGACATGTGCGTATGTGGGTGCATTTGTGTTTTTGTGACAGCAGTGAATCATCAATAGGTTGTTGTGATATGTGCGTGTTGAGTGAACATGCATTGTCGGAATGGCAGACATCTTTTTCTTTTATTTTTTCTTTGTTTGTTGTTTTTCTAGATGATATGCTTTCAGAAGATTTGGTGCTCCCCACATTCACCTGTGAAGCTTTGACAACAAAACTAATCGGCCATCATTGAGGCCGCAGTTGACCTTTGACCTCAGCTGTCAGTTGCCCCCTGGAGATGCAGTTCGAGGCTCTCGAGTTCAATAACACCTCCAACCAATTGGATTATGTACCCAACACACACACACACACCTGTGTGACAGTCTTCAACAAGCACATCCAGATACATGCTGGGACATGAGGCACAGACACACAAGTTTACTTAGTTATCTAAGTGTGGAAATACCATTGACTTTATTGTTTCTAAATAAAGCAGATTATAACAAAATAAGCCTAACCCCGTCCTGAAAGAAAACTTGAAGAATTTGTAGAATATAAGAATATATATATATATCTGGCATAAAACTCTAGATGGCGCAGTCCGATAGGTCTAACTCAATCTGACTTAATGACATCATTATCACATGGCACAGCTGATTGGTTCTCTCCTGTATCGGTAGCCAATGAGTTCGCTGCTCAGCAGTCAAATATATGACTAGGGCTTACCATAGCGGTTGCAGCTTGCTTGAGAAACCCTCCATCTTCCCCAGCTCCACCTGTATAGATCTGCTATGAGGGGATTCATGTATGCTATGTAGGGGGTTATTTCATGTATGTTATATTTGCAGCAGCAATATTTCTTACATGCTCACAGCAGCATCGCAGCAGCAGTGTAGCAGATCTATTCCGCCAAGACCAAATACATTAACATTGTCTTGTACATTACCATGCCAATCCCTCCGAGAGTTGTCATGAGAGATATATATATATATATATATATATATATATATAATTATATTAAATAATAAATATCATACAAAAACTACACAACAAATATAATAGAAAATATGTAATATCAAACAGTCATATTATGTAAAACATACCATCACTTTCAAACCATACAGTAAAAAGGTCATATTATGAAATATCATTTAATGTAATTTATTCCTGTGATGGCAAAGCTGAATTTTTAGCAGTATTTATTTATTGCAGATTTTATTTTTATGATAATTTATGAAGCTTAACAGACATAATCCCAATGAAATGTCATACCTATTTGAAGATTTTTAAAAATATTTCATTTTTGTTCTACGTATTTGGAACAATGTGAGAGTGAGTAAACAATGACAGAAATTTAATTTCTGGTTGAATGATTCCTGTAGTACTTGATTAGAATTATACCCTTTGTCTCTTAAGTTTTTGATCTAAAAAATGAAGGTGTAGAACAGTTAAAAGTTCATGTTATCTTTTATGTTTATGCTTAACATAGAACAAGGTTAGTCTGGCTTCTGCAATAATTGCCTGTTTTTAAAAAATATGAATGATTCCTTGAACTGTTCCTGGGTTCAAGTGTTTGAGGAAGTTGGGAGCACATATGGCTCAAATTGATCTCTCTCTCTTTTTCCCTGTGACCCAGACCCCACTTCCTTACCGCTACCCAACGATCTGTGGAAGCGTAAACACATCTGGACTCAAGGTGCACGGTGCAATCAAACATGTGCTGTTCATCAGAGAGCCCCAAACTTACTACCTTCCGAAGAGCATGGCTAACACACACACACTCCATGTGTGAAGCCATAACGGTAAATGCCTTCACTGCTCAAAACAGTGAAGTGCTTGTTTGTGTTTGAATACACTGATTTGTAAGGCCTCAAATCTCAGCGTTAAGCAAATAAACACGGCGGACACATCAGTATGGAACTTATGACAAAAAAAAAGTTACTGTATAATTAAGGTTTACATACTTTTAAGTAACTACTTTTAAGTTTTTGCAAATTATGTATTGATTTGGAGAGGAGGGGGGCCTTGGAGTAAAAAAGGTTGAGAACCACTGGCTTAGACAAATGTTTCATATGCTGAGAATGCTAACCTAACATATAAGTATGTAAATCATAAATGTTTAAGAAGCACTTAGGCTACCTCTGGGCGATTCATGATCACGCTCACGCCAGAAAACTACTAATAGGCCAAAATGCTTCATTTGGCTTTTCGGAGATCATCTGCTCTTCCCTGTGGATTACCTCCGACCTACTTTCTATACGCGATATGCATTTCTGTGTATTGAATTTTAGAATATTGAATTTGATGTTCCGAATTTCCTCTTCATCTTGAAAACATGAAGCTGTATTTTTAAAAACTGGATATTTGCTGTCTAAGATTTTAGAACAAAAAATTGCTGTTTGAAAATACGTCTGTAAAACTCTGCCATAAAAACATTCAGTTGTGTTACATTTCAAATGTTTAATATTCAAGTAAAATAAAATCAAATTCAGAGCTATGTTAAATGCCACATAATATTCAGTTTTGTTAAATGACACTTGTCAATAATTCAAATTTACACAATACAAATTCAATTAGTTTTGTCATATTATAAGCTCCATAGTATGGAGCTTACAGTACATTTTCATCTACCCTGTTCCCTTTACCATAGACACTGAAATACACACTCAAACTCCCTCTCTAAACAGACAGTCTATTACACACACACACACACACACACACACTAAGCAAATC
>NW_015548296.1:3549361-3560918 GCF_001515605.1 Sinocyclocheilus anshuiensis | reverse complement strand
CATAATATTCATAATATTCAGTTTTGTTAAATGACACTTGTCAATAATTCAAATTTACACAATACAAATTCTGTCATATTAGTCATATTATAAGCTCCATATTTTTTGGGTCACTTAATGTGCATTAATTATACTTGACAGAACACACACACACACACACACACACACACACACACACACACACACACACACACACACACACACACACACACACACACACACACACACACACACACACACACACACACACACACACACACACACACACACACACACACACACACACACACACACACACACACACACACACACACACACACACACGCGCACACACACACACACACACACACACACACACACACACACACACACACACACACACACACTTTAAGCAAATCTTTGCAATGAAAACTTCACTGCTTGGCGTAAGGATATAAACACACGCAGCTAAGCATTTTTCCTTAGATAAATGGTGCCATGATGCTTTCTTATGATTATATATATGTTAACAAAGTGATTATTTATATATTTAATTATAATCATATTAATTTACTATTATTATACAATTTAATACATTAAGCAATTATCACAAATGAAGTGATTTAATAATAATAATAATAATAATAATAATAATAATAATAATGTATGGTTCACAAATATGTTCACCAAGGCTGCATTTATCTGACCAAAGATGCAGTTAAAACAGTAATATTTTGAAATTATTATTACAATTTGAATGCACTTTTTTTTCTTCCATTTTTAATATATTATAAAATATAATTTATTGCTGTATTTTCAGCAGCCATTACTCCAGTCTTCAGCGTCACATGATCTTTTTCAGAAATCATTCAAATATGCTGATTTGGTGCTCAAGATACATGTTCTTATACTTACACTTAATATGTTTTTGGAAACTTTGATTTAGCATTTATTTGAAACAGAAATCTTTTGTAACATTATAAATGTGTTTACTGTCACTTTTCATCAATTTAATGCATCCAAACTGAATAATAATAATAATAAGAAGAAGACAACTGTTTACTGAATGCTATATATAGTGTATATATATATATATATATACACAGTATATATAGCATTCAGTAACAACAACTAAAATAATTCAATTACTAAAGTTGCAAAACAGGCTCACCTAAAGTTACTTATCAGCAGTGTTTGCCGCCTACACTGTGCTCAAACCCTCTGCACCTGTGTGCATGAGTAATGCGCAACTGGAAGCCAGAAAAGACATGATGCAGCAGGATGACACAGGCTCATATTGCACATACCAAGCATTAGTATACGCACAAAAATGTGAAACTGTTTAAAGTTTTGGTACATTTCCCACTGACCTGGGAACAGTTTCTCTGTTTCCCTAATTCTGACATTGGTTATAAATCAGTGCAACTGGGAAGTTTGATCTATAGCAGGTCATTACGTCCTGGTTTAAGAGAAGCATGGGTTAGTTCCTACAGAAATAGGGCTGGCCAGAAAGTGTTTGAGGGTCATGGTGGTGGGTTAGTGTGTGTGTTTGTGTATTTTGAGAGTGTATTGGGAGTACACAGGGTAAATAAATATTTGATGACTGTGTCACCTCTGCTCTAAGTCCTGGGCGGCACAAGCCAGATCATCATCTGACCTTCACACACTCGGATGAATTATTCAAAATAAAATTGTCAATCATTCTGTCCATTCCATGTGGAATAGAGTACAGAGAACTGTTTGTGTGTTTTCAAAAGCATCTAAACTCAAGAACAAGCAAAAATAGGCAGACCACTGAAACGATATTCACAAAAGCACACAAACAGTCTGACAAAAATGTGATAAACACAATCAAGTCTATAATAGTGCTCAAAAGCTATCCATTAGCATTCACATTCATTTCAATAGCGACATTTAAATGGCTGATGTCATGAACTGTCCGGTCCACCTGTTGAGACCCCCAGGGTAAACACTTATGATGCCTGATCAAACAAAAATGAAAAAAGTATAACTGAACATTTGCATTTAGTATAGGCTAAGCTAGCAGGCTAATTACCACATGGTATGCTAAGGTAGCATGCTGAATGGTTAGCTTGCAAAACCTAAGCTAACTTAAAATTAAAAATGTTTAATATTTATTATTATATATTTTATGTAACAATTTCAAAAGACATTAATGGTCGTAATTTATAATTCAGCACTAAACCTAGTACTGATTAATCCTTTTACGTAAGTTTAAAATATTTTAAGGTGAGGCAACTGCAGAACGTATAGCTATCATATGTGACCCTGGACCACAAAACCAGTCTTAAGTGTCAGTTTTTCGAAATTGAGATTTATACACCATCTGAAAGCTAAATAAATAAGCTTTCCACTGATGTATGGTTTGTTAGGATAGGATAATATTTGGCCGAGATACAACTATTTGAAAATCTGGAATCTGAGGGTGCAAAAAATGAAAATATTGAGAAAATCGCCTTTAACGTTATCCAAATGAAGTTCTTAGCAATGCATATTACTAATCAAAAATTAAGTTTTGATATATTTACGGTAGGAAATTTACAAAATATCTTCATAGAACATGATCTTTACTTAATATCCTAATGATTTTTGGCATAAAAGAAAAATCAATAATTTTGACCCATACAATGTATTTTTGGCTATTGCTACAAATATACCCCAGCGACTTAAGACTGGTTTTGTGCTCCAGGGTCACATATTTATATTTTCATGGCCACACTTCAATCTTGTCGTATGACATTTTGCAGCCACAGTAATTTATGACCGATTTATCAGTTTTAATTTTTTTTCTTTTTTTCACATTTTCACAAACTTCTTAACAACATTGTGAAACATTTGATATTTAGATTCTCAATATTTGTGAGTAAAGGTATTTTAAAAATGATCATGTTTGTGGTCAAGTTTGAAAGGTTATTTTATTAATTATTTATTAATGAACTAGAAATGTTTTTGCTAGCACTTATACTACTGTACAAGTTTTAGATCAGTAAGATTGTAATTAATACAAATTAATATTAGAAATTAATTATTTTTATTCAGCAGTATTAATCAAATGTGACAGTAAAGACTTTTATAATGTTAGATGATTTCTATTTCAAATAACTGCCATTATTTTGAACTTTCTATTTATCAAAGTATCCTAAAAAAAAGTATCAAGGTTTCCACAAAACATTAAATATAGCACAGCTGTTTTCATCATTAATAAGAAATGTTTCTTGAGCACAAAATCAGCATATTTCTGAAAGATCACGTGACACTGAAGACTGGAGTAAATTCAGTTTTGCCTTCACAAAATAAGTTCCTTATTACAATATATTAAAATACAAAAGAGTTATTTGAAAGTTCTATTGTATTTTTAAGCAAATGAATGCAGCCTTGGTGAGCCTAAGAGACTTGTTTCAAAAATATAAAAAATGCTTACTGACCCCAAACTTTATAGTCAGTGTATTTAAAAGTCCAAAACATAAACATTATCTCTGGCTCAGTTCCAGTCAAATATTTTAATTAGCAGTTTATCACGTCATGAACTGAACGCATCAAAATACCGCTTCATCATACTAAGACCAGGTCTTCTAAGCTCCAGACCCACACATTGAACCGATCGGTGATCTGTAAGTTTGTTTGGGTGGACCCTTCGATTAGAGCCCTGAGCTCTTAAAGGCCTCTGTATTGATAGATTTAATGGCTGTGCTTGTTTGTGTGTGTGTGAGAGAGTCAGAGACGAGAGACAGCAGTAAGCTGAAGTCCAGTAGTCAGCTCTTCCTGTGTCCTGTGTGAGTATTACATGGGCCCTTACAGTGGTCTGCCGTAACCTTCTCACACGGAGGTGTCACATACGATACTTCCTACGCCCAGAGCCAAACATCATCTGATCGCTCTCCCCCCTCCATCCTCCCTGTCTATGTCTATGTTCTCTCATTGCTTTTGATGAATGATGGACCCTTCTCCCCCTCTCTCCCTTCTCCTCTTCCACCTGATTGGCATTTTTCTTATTAGAGCAGCTAGAACAAAGTATTCTGTGCCAGTCACGGGTCCCAAATGGCATCAGTTTGTGTTTGCTGTTCTTTTTCATAACCATCTTGTGTAATGATACACAAAGACACAAAGGTTGTGATATCCCACAGCCCCATACTTGCATTTCAGGGGGTTACTGAAAATAACAAAAATGGTGTCTGAAAGCAATTGAAACGAGTCTGTTTATAAATTTAATTAAAAAAATGTATATATATATATATATATATATATATATATATGTGTGTGTGTGTGTGTGTGTGTGTGTGTGTGTGTATATGACTTCTGATTCAATTTCTACTGAGAAATAAGCATTGTGAATGCCTGTTTAGTTACTGACTGACTGGAAGGTGAAGTTGCACACAGTAATGTGTGTATGTTTTTTTCTAATATTTTAAACAGTCATTTGGTATTATTAATAACACCACATGAACTTTACTAGTTTTTTTGAATCAGCGTTTCTTTCACTATATTTATAAGACACACATTTACTACTTTAATAAAAAAAAAAAGAAGAAGAAGAAACACTTATAACCTGTAATATTAAGGTGGTATGCAGAAGCAACACTTTATTTCATTTTTTTATTTAATTTAATTTTATATTTAATTTAATTTAATTTTTTTTCATTTTTATTTTTTTAATGTTTTTAATTATTTTATTTTATTTTACAAAAAGCATTAACTATGCCATTACACTACTGTTCAGTAGTTTGGTGCCAGTAAGATATTATTTTAATTAAGTTGATCAAAAGTTACAGTAAATACTGTTGTTACAAAAAATTATATTTCAAATAAATGCTGTTTTTTTGAGTTCATTATTATTCATTAAAGAGCAGCAAATCAATATATTAGTATGCTTTCTGAAGTATTATGTGACACTAAAGACTGGAGTAATGGCTGCTGAACATTTTAAAATACATTAAAATATCATTTAAAAATATATTGCAATAGAAATCAGTTGTTTAAAATTGTAATAATATTTCACAATATTAGTTTTTACTGTATTTTTGACAAAATATATCAAATACCAATGCAGCTTTGGTGAGCATAAAACACTTTTTTCAAAAGCAATATTACCGGCCCCAAATTTTGAATGGAAGGTAAATATGCAATTAAAATGTAATGCTTAAAGGTGACATATCATGAAAATCGGACTTTTCCAGGTTTTAAGTGCTATAATCAGGTCCCCGGTGCATTTACCAACCAAGTAAACTTGTGTGTGAATGAGAACTTAGTTTAGTACTCACATGCTGTGACAGCCGCTTTCTGTCCGTGTGCTTCGGTTGTGTGCACTCAGAAAACCGTATATCAGAAGTTTAAACTCATATGGTTTAAAACGCAGGATTTCAGCGCAATAAACATGACAATCAGAACCAAAACAGATGTTTTTAGCAGGTACGAGCTGTAATGGCGCAGCTCTATTCTGAAAAAGGGGGGGCGGAGCATCAGCTAATTTGCATTTAAAGAGACAGGCCCGAAAAACAGCGTGTTTCTGCTTCCCCTCAAAATAGGAATTTTCAAAATGATATAATAAATGATCTGTGGAGTATTTTGAGCTGAAACTTCACAGACACATTCTGGGGACACCAAAGACTTATAATACATATTGTAAAAAGGGGCATAATATGTCTCCTTTAAGTACTTTTAATTCAGTCATATATGGAAAGTTGAGTAAAACGTAAAACATTTTTGACTTTTGTAAATTCTTTAGTAAATGTAGCTGTAGTAGTTTATTTATCATACAGTTTTTCTTTTTGCACCAAAAAACTGCTTTTTCTGGCATTTAATGCTTGGATAAAATTGTGTCTCTGTGTTCCCAGATCATACAGACTGTTCACAGGCCTCGTGTGTTTAAGTGTTAAAAGCAGGACAGGGCTGGAGGAGGATCATAGATGTGCCCTCCAGAGGAAAGTCAGCTTGAGGCCATTAGGCTTTATGCTTGCTAAGCTATCTTTTCTACTATCACCTGGGGAGGTCGTTTGTTTTGGCCTCTGCATTCTTCTGCTTCTCTTAAGTAGAAAGACAGTGTAGAGGGCCACAGGACTCACAAAGTTTCACTCGGAAAATTGCTTTAACAGTGAAGGGAAAGTTTAAGGCTACATAAGGCTAACTGGCTCTAAGTACATCACTGTAGTCTTTGTCAGGGATAAAGGACACTGTCCAAACAAGAGGGAATGAATCAAATTGTTTGTATGCTTTTGGCAGGATTCTGCCCTCTCCGATGTCTGTTAGTTATGGGACCTATCTTTGCTGTTACAGTGTTTTGCAATATTTTCCTCTACATATTGTATATCTAGAGCTGTTTTCCCTATAACTAAGTAGACTTTACATACAAAGAACAATTGTTGAAAGAATAGTAAAGGAATGGAAAAATTTAATCTTTTCAATAATCACTTACAAAAAAATTGCTGTGCTATTATAACTGATCATGGCACTGCCGCAATATTTTAAAGTTGATCAAATTGTGTATTAAATGTCATTAATATGAAATAGCATCTTACATAAATTATGATCTACCAACATCTGTGAACTTACTAAATATATTTATTTTATTTTTATTTATTTATTTTTTTGTTTTTATTTATTTATTTTTTTTATTAAAACAATCAAATTCATATCTTGTGAGTTAGAATATAGGTGTATTTTTCACAAAAATTGTACATCTGCTTATTGTTATTTTTGTGTTTTTCCTTAGTGGCAGATAGTTCTATAGCTGAATGATGAGTTAATATTTGAATGATATAATTTACAAAGAAAACAGCCATTTTTATGGTTGTGTGGTGTTAAGGCCCTTTCATACCAAAAGCGGACATAAAAAAAAAAAAAAACACCAAATACTTTACTGACACCAAGAGTGAAACAAATATTAATCATGATAAATAAATAGATTTATTCCAGTACAATAGGAGGTGCTGATCACCAAACAAATTCATGCCAGAACATAACACTGCTTTACACAGCCAGTCAGCATGATCTGAAAATTGAGAGCACCTTTGTTCCCTACTGTGACACGCGTCCAAATAAAACATCTTCTCAACGGGAAGATGTTAATATTTTTATTAAAGATTAGGACACATCAATATCAATGTGCATGGATAAATCATTTATAAGCCCTGCAATATTCCATAAAAATTTCAATTTTGACTTTGGTGACTTTAAAGGCCTTGATATATAGTACTTGCCACAAAGTTCTTTTCTGTTCTTTGCTTGGGGATACAAATAAGTATACACTAGTGAATATCCTTGCATTTAAATGAATATGTGTTATACATCATCTATCATCTGAATAAATAAGCTTTCCATTGATGTATGGTTTGTTATGGTGGGACAACATTTGGCCGAGAAACAACTATTTGAAAATCTGGAATCTGAGGGTCCAAAAAAATCAAAATATTGCGAAAATCGCCTTTAAAGTTATTCAAATGAAGTTCTTAGCAATGCACATTACTAATCAAAAATTAAGTTTTGATATATTTACGGTAGGAAATTTACAAAATATCTTCATGGAACATGATCTTTACTTAATGTCCTAATGATTTTTGGCATAAAAGAAAAATCGATCATTTTGACCCATACAATGTATTTTTGGCTATTGCTACAAATATACCCCAGCGACTTAAGACTGGTTTTGTGCTCCAGGGTCACATATATTAATATGTGCTGCATGCTTTTCTCTCACTAACAAAGTAAACACACAACAAAATGACAGCATCTGATCATAACAACATGAATATAGGAAAGTTCAAAGGTGGTACATTTTTCAGGAAAGTTTGCTTTGGCATGCAATTTCAAACTCCTGAAAAGAAACTCCAAACAAACTTAGTTTGGTGCTGTTGTGAACACGCGCCAAAGACTGACACGGAAGAGAAAAAATCATTGAATAGACTCATTATTTTTGTTTTCTTTGCGCACAAAAAGTATTCTCGTAGCTTCATAAAATTGAGGTTGAACCACTGATGTCACATGGACTATTTTAATGATGTCCTTACTACCTTTCTGGGTCTTGAACGTGGTAGTTGCGTTGCTGTCTATGCAGGGTCAGAAAGCTCTCGGATTTCATATCTTAATTTGTGTTCTGAAGATGAACGAAGGTCTTACAAGTTTGAAACCACATGAGGGTGAGTAATTAATGACAGAATTTAGATTTTTGGGTGAACTATCCCTTTAGCTAATGTTAATGTTTCCATTATCTAAATTTATTGTAAAGTGTTACCAAGTAATTTGTTACTTGTATGATAGTGTACAAAGACGTAATTTACTTTAATTTAATTTTTTTTTCTTATTCATTTTAAGACAAAAATTTTGGGATGCAACTGCAGAAAACACAAAGAATTCTCTGCAGGCCTGCTTAAATCTCCTTATTTTTTTCTGGTCTCTCTTCCAGCTGATATCACAAGCAATTGAAGGCCTGTAAAAACCAGCCTGCCCAGCGGCTCATTCCCTCCCCGCTCTGATGAAAAAATAGCTGACTGTATTTGCCTTCTGCGTCCTGCCAAGATCCACCTCGCTCACAGGCCCGTCTGCTGTACCTTAGGGGTTTCAAATTCCTGCGAGCTGGGGATGAAACACTCATTTCACAATTAAACTGACCCGTCCCTATTAACTCAAGCCCCCCGGGGGATCACTTTCCACAAGGTGGTGACAAATTGCTCTTTTGAACCGAAGCCTGGGCCGTTATGGATGCCACATAGACTTTGTTTATCAATCTGTGCATACTAATAGAGGTCTGAATAGAGTGGGATTGAGTTGGTAATGTGGAGCCACTAAGAGCAGCTGATAGTGTTGCTTGTTTTTGATTTTTTGTATCACATACATTTGAGATGGCGGTATCCTTTTCTAGAGCTTGTGGTTAAAATGATGACATGAAATATTCATTGTTATGTTAAAGGAATGTTTGCTAAGCACTACAGATGGTGGACTTTTCCCCCATATGTGCCTCGTACAAGGACTCTTAAGCCTCACTGGACCCTTGGGACCTATCTGTCACTCCAACATGGCACTTTTGAGTTATCGCTGTTTTTTTCTGGTATGAAATCGGATCCAGGATTAGCTTCAACTCCAGCTAGAGCTCTTATATGCTGACAATGTTTAAAAAGGCATTTTTGGGGAAGCCAGCTGAAGGATTGGTCTCAATGATAATCATTGGAATGAAAATTGATGTTAAAGCTTGGGTAGCTCGTGTAATCTCCCAGGTAACTGTGTTGATGTTGTTTAGCAAGATGCTTTTCATCCACGTTCAAGTATAGTCCCACTGGAGCAACCATGTGTTAAGCATCATAGTGATGATACAGCAGGATTGTAATGTCAGTAAACCTGCAGTTCCTGCGACTAATCTATGGGTTAGTGTTATGTAACCAACACCCTGACACTTAGGGTGGTTGGGTTTCCAAAAGCATACAGGTTGTGATTCACAAGCTGCTGATCCAGTTTGATTCAGTCCAAGTGTTGATTCCAGTTATTAATTTAGTTGTTTTTATGTTTAAAGTTTATTTTCCTTGCATATGAAAAAAATTATCTAAAACATGCTGTAAATTATACAGAACAGTGTTTCTGAGTGATTGCATTGCTAACAGTGGTCTTGATTGAACTTCACTTAAAAATGGCTCATGCATCATTTGTGAATCGGTTGTTCTGTACAAGAGTTATTGGTTATGTCTCATTCGTTAGTTCATATTAATATTATATCTAACAGGAACTAACAATGAGCAATATAACTTTTACAGCATTTTTAAATGTTTTTGAAAGATGTCTTTTATGCTCCCCAGAAATGCATTTATTTGATCAAAAATACTGTAAAAACGGTAATAATATGAAATAATATTACAATTTAGAATAATTATTTTCTATTTGAATATATGTTAAAATGTAATTTATTCATGTGATGGCAAGGATGAATTTTCAGCAGTCATTTATTCAGTTTTCAGAGTCACATGATCCTTCAGAAATCAGTTGTTTTGCTGCTCAAGAAACATTTTTTCTTGTTATCAGTGTTTAAAACAATTGTGCTGATAAATATTTTTTTGTGGAAACCATTATACATCATTTCAGGATTCTTTGCTAAATAGAAAGTTCAAAAGAATGTATTTATTTTATTTTATTTATTTATTTAGCATTTATTTGAAATAAAACATGATAAATGCATTTGTAACATGATAAATGTTTTTACTGTGACATCTGATTAATTTAATTTAGTGCTGTCAAACGATTAATTGTGATTAATCGCATCCAAAATAAAACAAAATAAAAGTTGTTTACATAATATATGTGTGTACTTTGTATATTTATTATGTACATATAAATACCCACACATACATGTTTATTTAAGAAAAATGTTGTTTATATATTAAATATATTTATATATAATATAAATTATATGAATATAAATATATACATGTAAATATTTTCCAAATATATACAGTATGTGTAAGTATTTATATATACAATAAATATACACCGTACACACATATTTTATGTAAACAAAAACTGTTATTTTGCATGCGATTAATCGTTTGACAGCACTAATTTAATTCAATATCTCTCTCCCCATCCCTACCTGATTGCCTTGGGAATAGAGGATGAAGTGTGCGATTGGGCTAGCAAGGAAGACAAACAGTGTGAATAAAACTGTGAAGAAAGACAAAGGAAACCGGATAAAAGTGTTAGAGAGTAAGGAAAGGGGACCAGAAAGGGGGGAAAAAAGAATGAAGAGATTTGGCCCACATTTGCAGTGCTCTCAGATTGTATGGGGGGCAGATCTGGGAAACAGGAAGTGCAGCAGACACCTGTGATTCTCATTTCTGCTTCCATCAGCACAGCAAGACTGGAACAAAACCCTGAAACACGCACCCAGACCGTTCATGCATGCAGCACCTCACCTGCTCCCTGTCTGACTGGGGGGTTTGAGCCCTCGTGCCAGCTAAACCTTTACTGACCCCTTAGAGCCCACTGCACGCTCACAGACCCGCATAATCTAAACCACAGATAGAAGTCATAAATCCCCCCACCCCAGTAAAGCGTTCCCTCTACGCGCAGTTGCGATGGCAACCCGTAGGTCTTTTCCAGATGTTTTGGAGTCCCTTGCTGAGCAAAGTCCCTCTGTGCTGCTTTCCTGCTGTGTACTCACAAGCAACTTCTGGGTTAGTGCCCCACTTAACACCCACCTGCTGCCCCCTAGAGCCACACGCACAGACCTGGGAGAGCCATCATCACTAATTTTGAGAGTAGGTGAGGATGTGGGTTTAAGTATTGGGTTGTACGCTAAAGGAAGTCTTGAATAGCCACAGCTTCATGACAGTGAGTGGTGTACAGGGAGTTCATTGGGAGTCCGTGGTCCAGGTTTCATGAAAAAAGATATCAAGTTACTGCTGTGCACTCATTTACACACCGGGGGAATTGTAGCCAGTCTTAAACTATTTGCTTTTTAACTATTCAAGTCAGAGTTGTGTAAAACCCATAATGTAAGAGTTGGCTCCCTTTTGATATCTATCTATCTATCTATCTATCTATCTATCTATCTATCTATCTATCTATCTATCTATCTGTCTGT
>NW_015548296.1:3539462-3549209 GCF_001515605.1 Sinocyclocheilus anshuiensis | reverse complement strand
TGTCATCTACTGTATCTCTGTCTGTCTGTCTGTCTGTCATCTACTGTATCTCTGTCTGTCTGTTTGTAATCTACTGTATCTCTGTCTGTCATCTACTGTATCTGTCTGTCTGTCTGTCATCTACTGTATCTCTGTCTGTCTGTCTATCTATCATCTATCTGTCATCTGCTGTATCTCTGTCTCTCTGTCTGTCATCTGCTGTATCTCTGTCTGTCTGTCTGTCATCTACTGTATTTCTGTCTGTCTGTCATCTGCTGTATCTCTGTCCGTCTGTCTGTCTGTCATCTGCTGTATCTCTGTCCGTCTGTCTGTCTGTCATCTGCTGTATCTCTGTCTGTCTGTCTGTCTGTCATCTGCTGTATCTCTGTCTGTCATCTGCTGTATCTCTGTCTGTCTGTCTGTCATCTACTGTATTTCTGTCTGTCTGTCTGTCATCTACTGTATCTCTGTCTGTCTGTCTGTCATCTGCTGTATCTCTGTCTATCTATCTATCTATCTATCTATCTATGATCTATCTATCTATCTATCTATCTATGATCTATCTATCTATCTATCTATCTATGATCTATCTATCTATCTATCTATCTATGATCTATCTATCTATCTATCTATCTATGATCTATCTATCTATCTATCTATCTATGATCTATCTATCTATCTATCTATCTATGATCTATCTATCTATCTATCTATCTATGATCTATCTATCTATCTATCTATCTATGATCTATCTATCTATCTATCTATCTATGATCTATCTATCTATCTATCTATCTATGATCTATCTATCTATCTATCTATCTATGATCTATCTATCTATCTATCTATCTATGATCTATCTATCTATCTATCTATCTATGATCTATCTATCTATCTATCTATCTATGATCTATCTATCTATCTATCTATCTATGATCTATCTATCTATCTATCTATCTATGATCTATCTATCTATCTATCTATCTATGATCTATCTATCTATCTATCTATCTATGATCTATCTATCTATCTATCTATCTATGATCTATCTATCTATCTATCTATCTATGATCTATCTATCTATCTATCTATCTATGATCTATCTATCTATCTATCTATCTATGATCTATCTATCTATCTATCTATCTATGATCTATCTATCTATCTATCTATCTATGATCTATCTATCTATCTATCTATCTATGATCTATCTATCTATCTATCTATCTATGATCTATCTATCTATCTATCTATCTATGATCTATCTATCTATCTATCTATCTATGATCTATCTATCTATCTATCTATCTATGATCTATCTATCTATCTATCTATCTATGATCTATCTATCTATCTATCTATCTATGATCTATCTATCTATCTATCTATCTATGATCTATCTATCTATCTATCTATCTATGATCTATCTATCTATCTATCTATCTATGATCTATCTATCTATCTATCTATCTATTCTGTCAGCAACATGTTCATGCTGAGTGATTAAAAAGCCATAGATAATGCAGAATTCTTCATAGATTTCATACTCAATGAACAGCATAATACAGTCACAGTACACAAGAAATCCATTATGGAAATATGGTTTATGTGTTCATATCTGATCATATCTTATTTGATATATCTTGATCTGAAACATTATGATCTAAGAGAGGGCCCTAAAGCCTCTCTAGTGTTTATCTTGTAAAGAGTAGGATAAAGGTTCACTAATCACTGACAGCAAGTGTGTGCTTGGTCTGATTTTCCAGTTGTATGATCATCCGTCATGGCACCTGCCAAAGTGGCGTGCGCTGGGGCCTTGACCAGACCATTCTAGAGGAGGGCCACGTGTCCCGGCCAACCCCTGAAGGGATGACAACACCCTAGAGAGAGCGGAGCAGGGAATGGGGGCAACAGGTGTGTGTTTTTAATAGTGGCACATAGAGCGCACATTTTTCCCCATCCTCAGTGATGCTAATGATGGACATGATGTGACATGCTGAGGGACAGGAAGACGGAAGGAATGGCTGTTGGCGTTTGCAGACTGCCTGGAGAGACCCTTTATAAATAGAAACCCAACACAGTTGTTGGAGTGCAGCCTCAGAATGATCATTCTAGAAATGTAACTGCCTTGATGATTTACTTCTGTGTTTTGAATCATCACGTTGCATGGTCCAACAGCTTTTTGGTTGCTAGCTGCCAAAATCAACAGCCAACTCTGCTTTATCCAATCCACCGTAGCTTACACTCTTCTTCTTTGACCTTTACTGCAAGTGTATTTTTGCTGTAACTCCTCGTTGTCTTGAGTGATCTGCAGGACTTGTGGCAGTGTGTCACTTTCAGTAATAGTAGCTGTCTTGTATCTTGACTCTGACATTGTAGCTTTCATGCATCTCAGACTTCACAGTTCTTAACTTGGTAGTAGTAACCGTTGTGCTGAGTTTCCTAGTCTGTAAACTATCTGCCTGAACATGGACTTATGGGGCCCCAGGCCTTTAGAAATCCTTGCATAACTCCTTGCCGGGCTTGTAGTTTTTAAGAATTGTTCTTCTGGATGGCTTCGAATATGAACTAGAATGAAATTGTTTCAAATAAATTCTTTTCGGTCTTCCTAAAAGCTTAATAGAGATCGTTTTTCAAGATGTTTATGTGAAATTTCCCTAAATATTTGTTTAATAAAAATACTACTTTTTGAAATGTGTTATTAGTTCAGTCTGATCTCATTAGTATTCTTACGTGATGTCTACACATACATTTTTGTATTTTTGGATATACAGTGCTGTTCAAAAGTTTAGGGTTGGTAAGAAAAATTTATAATAATTTTTTTTTCTTCTCACCAAGGCTGCGTTCATTTGATTGATCAAAAATACAGCAAAAACTGCAATATTTTTAAACATTATTTCAATTTAAAGTAACTACTTACTAGAATTTAGAATCTAGATATCTTTTGTAAAATTATAAATGCCTTTACTGTCACTTTTGAATAATTTAATGCATCCCTATTCCCTACTCATTTTTTAATCTTACAGTAATCCACACTTAAATGCACAGCGTCACAGTGACAATAATTTTAGTCACAAACTAAAAAATGTAATTAATTTCAACAAGTTTAGCCTTTGTGAAAAGTGATGGATTCCTTGAATATAGCACCAGAAATAGTCGTATAACATATCTTGTTAAATTCAATGTTCTATGAAATTAAAATCATTTGTAAACTTTTAATCTCTAAAGTTGTTCACATGTCATAATGTTGTCAATATGTTAATAATGTATGTTTGGTAACACTTTATGTATAATGCTTTATAAAAGTAGTTTTAATGCATTAATTTTACCTTGTAATGCATTTATAATGCATTGTACAATCTCATGAATAATTGTAACCACAGTTAATACATTATAACACGTATCAATTCATTGTTACACTATGCATTTTAATTATTTACGACAAGATATAATGTATTGAAACACACATTATGAATAATTATAATGCATTATACCCTTATAATGCGTCATGCATAAATAACCCTTTATAATGCGTTATGCATGTTTTAGTGTCTATGCAAAAGGTAGATTTACGCTTTAGTATGTGTACCTACGATTACTATACTGAATCATATTGAATAGTTAAACACAACTTAATAAGACTCAGCAAACAACAACTTTTCTCATGAACCCAGTGCTCTCTACACACTGGGTTCAGGGAAAAGTGCAATCCAGGGCAGAGCGGTGTGTGAGAACTGGAGACACCTTTAGCAGGGCTGACCGGTTAAAAATGCGGCCATGGGTTTTGAGGGCCAGCGATTCCATTATCTGAACGCGAGGCTGTGGACACGGAAAGATTTTGCACCGGGCTTTTTCACTGGTTGCGGCATCTCCTAGCACCTGCACCAAAGCTCTTTTGTCTTGGTACGCATATGCGCTACGCTGGAGCTGGCCCTACATCTAGGCCAAGCTGTAAAAGAGTAGCTGCCTTTGTGCGTGTGAGTTGAAGTAATGGACCGATAAGATCTTGATGACCTCCTCTCCGCGCTCTTTTCGCCATTCTTCTGTCTGTTTGTCTCTCTCTCTCAAGTGAATAAGTGAGAACGAGTCCGATTTGGTTCCCCTGGCCTTCCGAGGACACCCCGCTCTGGCAGCCCCACCGAGGCGCCTCACCTCGCCCCGGCGGCCTCCCCTTGGCCCGAACCCTTTATTGTGCAGGGACTACCTCATGGTGAGGAGGGGTGTGTGTATGTGTGTGTGTGTGCTTCCCGTCTTCGGGCCGCCCCGACAGCAGACATCATCTCTACACTCTTTCAGCATGTGAGAAGATCCCTGTCCCTGCGCCCTGAATGAAAGGAACCCTTTCTTTTCCCACCTCAATCATCTGAAAACCCAGTCTGGTAGGTCTACAGTAACCAGATACGTCCAGAGCCTCTGTCCCCCTCCGATAGGAACTACGGGTTGTTTTTCACCCGCCCCGCTCTCTCTCTTCTCGCTCTGGCTTTTTTCCTGAAGTCTACAGAGTGGCGATCATTTGCAGTGCAGGTGTCTGATTTTCATTAAAATTGCAAATTGAAGTGGATGCCTCATCTGATAAGAAGGGACAACTGGGACTCTCTCTCTCTTTCACTCACTCTCACACTATCAGCCTGTGAGGATAAGCAGGGATGCATCTCACCGCACAACAGTGAACACTCTATCTTGACCAGAAAATGTTTAATCACTGATTAAAGGAACAGCTCAGCCATTTACTCATCTTCATGATGTTCCAAACCCGTATGAGTTTCTTTGTGAATGTGCAAAATAACCTGGCCGCTCTGTTTGATATAATAGCCCTATTCAGAAGGGACTCGTTTTTTAAATGACGTTTGAGTTACAATTCTTATTGTCAACCCAGTGTCTGTGATTTTATATAGCATTTCGGAGCAGGCTATCGACTCCAACAACATGTATGTTATTTTTTATATAATTCATTTGAATTTTTATATCATTTATATTTATTGAAACCTTGGGGCCTTGGTTTACTGGTATTTGTAGCATAATTTAACACATGTGTTTTTAGTATATTACCTGCACGTGATTATTGTCAGCTTTGCTTGTTTGCGACCATATGCTAATTTGCGCTACTCTTGGTAGATTGCATTGGTCATTATGGAAATGCGCTCATTGTGCCTGTATTCTTACATTTGTGTATTTTCAGTAGATCTCTGGGATTTTTGCAGAGGATGTGTGAGGAAAACATGGTTCTGGCAGATTCGAATGAGATTAAAATGGCAAAGTATGTATGTAAAACACAAATTTCTCTAATATTCTCCTAAAAACTAGTCCTGTCTGAATAGGACCTATTTAATTTTTACGAAAATAAGGCTGTGACAGATAGTCATACATATGTGTATACTGACTGTACATATATCCAAGATTTTCATTCTGGAGAAGTTGATGGTAGTTGCCGCTAATCAGAGCCAGGGCAGTTGGTAGATTTCGCAGAAAATCGTGTAATGTATAATGGGCACAGACTCAGATATCTAGCTTCAGACTATGAAATCCCGGAGGAGATCAGTTTGATTCAGTTAGATTTTTGAGCCGATTTTAAATTTTGTTTTCATTTGTCATTCATCTTCTAGCAACGAGACGCGCGTTTCAGCACGAGTTTGTTGTGTTCAGAATGACTTGGAAGTCTGGTAGTGGGTGAACCTCATTTGTTTAGTGTATGATACTTAGTTTCGTTATAACGTTGGCAAGTGTATGATGTGTTTTATGATGTGTTCTAGTGTTTTAAAATCAGTTTTTAGATTTGTTTCAGATTTTAAAAGCTGTGTAGTGCAGTGGTTCTCAATTCCAGTCCTGGAAACCCACTGCTTGACACATTTTGTGTGCTTTTCTATTGGAACTGGTGTTGCTAAAAGACTTTTAATTAGTTCAAAAATCTATGACAAGTACAGTTTACTTCTATCAAAAGCATGCTTGTAATTTCTGAATTAAAAATTCATTTTGATTTTTTGGGGGTGCATGAAGTCAAAAGGTGATACATCCAATCTTAACAAAAAGTCTTATTAAAAGAAACAAAAACTTTCTTAATGTGTTTTGTTTTATTATTTTTTTATTATATATTATATTGTTTTTAAGGGAAAAAACATTTGGACAACACTCACTGCTTATAATGTTTGAAAAGTCAACATGCAAAAACATACAGAAACACAAACTAAAAAGGTCAATAAGTCTCTAAAAATATCAGATATTTTTTTCAAACTTTAGTTATTAAGTGAATGATGACAGTTTCATTTTTGGGTGCACTTTTCCTTTCACTATGACAAAAGTATACCCATTAATCTGTCTGTAAATAAAGGTGGGAGAGAATGGAGCTTATCCAATGTGAGATATTGTTTCGAAAATCTCAGCCAACATCTTTATCAAAATGAACGAGTGATTTTCCAAAACTCTCTGGTCTAGAGTTGTCTCTCCTTCAATATGTCACACAGCTGTGTGTGTCAGACTGTCCCTGTTCAGTTTAGTTTTGAGGCTTAATGTGGCATTTAGCAGTTTGGGGACAGGCTAGCAACATATAGAAAGAGAGGGAATCTCACAAGCTGGAATGCTGTGACTGGGAACAACAGCTGTCCGTCCCGCTCTCAGTCTGCAGTGAAATGTCACACCAAATTTCTTTGTCCAAATCTCTAAATTAGTAAAGACGTTTGCTTAGCAGGAAAGCTTCCCTGTTTGAGAACACAAAATCACAGCAGCTGTGGCCCATCCTTCTCATTTTCTCCTTCATTCGGATCTCCAGTTTTGACAATGGAATGATCTGGACCGTTAAGGGCTTTAAGGCTGCAGACAAATCACTTTCATGTGAAACTGAACTCAACCCTTCCCACTACCAACACTTAGCTTAGAATGCTGTGTGTACTTAATAGTAGTCGCCATTCCAAGAGTGTCCATAAAACAACAATAATAATCGTCTTACTAAGATGGTTTACATTAATATTACATTGACTCTTCTCACTTAAGCCCTGATTTATAGCTTCACACAGCTGGTTTCAACCTATGTGGTCTGGTTGATCCTGACCCCTCCCCTTTATAGAGGTTTCCGGTTGGTTCTGGTTGGTTTAGCGCTTGGATTCTGTACAGCTGCACCTGTCTGCAGACTGCACCTGGCTAAGCAGGTCCTGACAGCCTGTGCGTTCTCACGACATCATGCCACTGCAGTGCACCTGTTAGAGAGCAGGCAGCACGTGTTCATTCCAGCATAACGCTGCAGCCGAATGAATCCCGCACAGTGAGAATGAGCTTCACTAATGAATCTAAGTGTGAACTTGTGTCATCCTGTTATTGCATATTCAACATCCTGCTTGTTTTAACAAAAAATATAGACATGCATGAACTACTTCTACTTTTTAGCTTATGCTACCATTTAATAATAAGACTTGATGTGGTTTTGCAATAAAATATACACTCTAAAAAATGCTGGGTTGTTTCAACCCAATTTATATATACTTAATCAAAATACCCTTTAATAATAGTATACTAAACTGGAACTTAAAGTCTGCTAAATTGGAACAACTAATTTTGTGCTTAATGCACTTCAATTTTGTGGAAGTAGTGCTGAAGTCCAACAAAAGATATACTGAAGTATATCTGATTGAGCTAAAGTGGAACTATTGCAAGTATACTTCAGGTACACTTTAAATATCTTGGATTTAAAGACCGATATCAAGACTATACAGTCCTCATCATTAGTGACAATAAAACACATTTTGGGCTTGATATTAAGAAATGTGCATTGAACACAAGTAGTACTACAAATAAAGTTGAATTATAGTATTTATATCAGTAATTCTCAAGCGATATGTCAGTAAATATGTTAATAGACAATCTATATTTATTATGAAATAAACACATTTTAAATATATTACTTATTTTGGGGTAATTACCAAATTTTGAGGTAATTTTTATTAATGAAATACATCAGTAAGGATTGATAGGAAAGTACAAATAGAAAGTACACAAAGAGCGTGTGTGAGTGTATAAATGTTTGTCAAGAGAAACAGTGTTCTGTAATTTAACGGCTCTAGTGAGGCTGTCACACAGAGTTTGTATTTGGAAGGAAACCTGAGCCCCACTCTGCAGCCAGCGCTGTGGTCAGAGGTCATTGGCCCTGTCTAGTTAGGAATGCATTGTGTCATTTGGATAGTTCCAAACACGGCCCCCTTAAAATGCTTATTATTTCACCTCAAACACACTGGGCATGTTATTCCCATGCAAGCCTTTCCCCTGCAGTGATAACTGTCATGCAAGTCAAACAAAGACAAGCCTCTCTGGAGTGATGAATGCTGGCTTGCTGGAGACATACATTTCCATAAGTACAACAGCATGTAACCATGCATATATTCATATTTGCGCAGACATATAGGATTTCATATCGCCTCTCCGCTAACCTCCTCTGTCTTTACGGGAGGCCCTGCTTAATTCTCTCAAAACATTTCCCTTTTGAAAAATGCTGGAACAAAAATGAACACAAGCGGTGCTTAGTTCCTAACTCCAATGCTTTCAAATGTAGTAAACACCCACCTCCACTATTCATTGAGAAAAAAAAAAACAGCCAGGTCTCATTCTTCATCTTAAGAGCAACATCTGTTAGCTAGTTCACCATGAGGGCCAATTAAACATGGTATCTGTTGTCATGCTGCTAAGCCCTGGGTTAGCTGAGACATTATGAAAATGCATGTATTACTTTGTAGTTGTTCTTGATGTATTACCTTCTAAGGAAGACGTGGGTTAAAGAGACATGATGACCATTTCCTGGTATTTATTTTCTCGTAAGCCTTATACCGTGGCACTACGTCTTGTAAAGCCATCACTCTCTGGCATAAAAGAGAAACACTAGAAGCCTCATGACAGTTCAAAAGAAGGAGAGTAAGTCTAGTAAACACACTTTTGCATTTCACTACTGGACAACATTTCCAATCATAAAGCATGGTGCTTATTGTACATCCCAACACCAATCAGGCAGTTATATTGTCTATATACTACTTTATAGACTAATTGAGATTTTTAATGTTTTTGCAAGAATTCTCTTATGCTTACACTCTAAAAAATACTGGGTTGTTTCGACCCAATTTTGGGTCAAATATGGACTAACCCAAATGTTGGGTTAAAAAGTTAATTTAAAAATGTAACCAAAATTTAACCCAACAGTTGGGTTAGTCCATATTTGACCCAACATTGGGTTGAAACAACCCAGCATTTTTTAGAGTGTACCATTAAGTAAAAAGAAATTACCACCATGGTATTTTTTTTTTACTGTATGCCCCATAACGTATATATGCTGCTCACCACAGTAATGTATTTAAGTCATTAAAGGAGTAGTTCGCTTCCAGCAGTGGCGGAGCCAGAGGGGTGTCCAGGGTGACATCTGATTGGCCACCCTGGGTGCCACCCCAATAATTAATATGCTACTATTTCATTTTCTGTTTAATCGTACTGAAAGAAGAGTTTATTTTAGCCTCGAACTCAAGGATGCGACCAGGGGCGGATTTAGTGAACTGGGGGCCCCAGGCAAAATATAGGAATGGGGTCCAATACATTTGCACACATTTTCCTAGATCAACCTTGAGGTTCCTTTTTTGTTGTGATGCTTGCTGCTGCACAATGGCGCCCTATAGTTGTGTCCAATGTTTCTACATTTTTCATGTACATGTTATAATGGCTTTCTTTCATGTTGCAGACCACGAAATAGCAACTGATTTACAGTTGAGATACAGGTTTTCACAAAAACAAAATAAATTATAAAAT
>NW_015548296.1:3534496-3539157 GCF_001515605.1 Sinocyclocheilus anshuiensis | reverse complement strand
TATATATATATATATATATATATATATAAATATATATATATATATTTGTGTGCTACATGGCTAGAGAAATCTATGGAAGCCCGTTTTCAAATAATAAAAAGGTAATTGCGACTTTTTATCTCACAATTACGAATAAAAAAAGTCATTATAAACAGAATCGCAAGATGTAAACTTTATTTATTTATTTTTTGCAATTCCAAATTTTACATCTCTCAATTATTATATTTTTTTTAATTCTGAGTTTGCAGTCCCCCAATTCTATATATTTTTTTCTCCCAGAGAATAAAAAAAATAAAAAATACAATTGCGAGTTACTTTTCTTCTCAGAATGGCAATGGCAATTCTGGCTTTTTTCTTGTTTTACATCATCCGTTGAACTTTAGCCAATAAATAAACAGGGATATCTCAGTGCAGGTATTGCAAAGAAATCATACACATTTGTTGATTTACATAACAATACAAAGCTGGTTGAAAAACAGCAAACTTGCCCTTACCCTGTGGCTGATGGATTGTATATTTGCAAAATGCTGGTTGGTCCTTTTGCCTTTGATGTGTTAATTTATCTATTTTTTATTCAAAAACATTTTTAAATTCAGAGACTAGTCTTTGCTCATGTCCTCAGACAAACGAACAGTGTTAAAATACTGTAACGATGTAAATGAAAAAAAAAGGTATAATAACTGACTGCAGTCATACCTTGCATTTCTTAAATAAACTTCATATAGAGTTCTTTTCAGTCCAAGGCTACAAACAACTGGAGATCAAGGCCATATAACTCAAATACCTTCTAAAGATTCTTGAATTTTCACAGCCTTTAGTTTAAGATGAAGTGACCAAGGTTTGAAAGCCTGACTCACTAATTGCTAACCTCTGACTGTGGGTTAGCAGAAAGTCTTGTACTGAATAAACTGAACAAAATGTCAAATGTCTCTATACGGGTCGGTATTAGCTATACTGTAGATAGTGTGTATTGAGGCACAGGTCTGACAGTGTATGCCTTTAATATACTTTTTAAGAATATTAATTTTACATTTTATTTTTTATTTGTATTTATGTAAGACCAGGGAGTGTTGCAACACTGGGTCTTTTTGTAACACCAAGGACCCTATTTTAATGATCTAAGCGCAAGGCAGGGACGGATTTAGTGAACTGGGGGCCCCAGGCAAAATATAGGAATGGGGCCCTATACATTTGCACACATTTTCCTAGATCAGCCTCGAGGTTCCTTTTTTGTTGTGATGCTTGCCGCTGCACAATGGTGCCCCATAGTTGTGCCCAATGTTTCTACATTTTTCATGTACATGTTATAATGGCTTTCTTTCATGTTGCAGACCACGAAATAGCAACTGATTTACAGTTGAGATACAGGTTTTCACAAAAACAAAATAAATTATAAAATTATAAACCTCAAAATTGAGCATTTAAACCAGGGGTGAGTCAGAAGTATAAATTATTATATTAATTTAAAACGGGGTTATGTGGCTGGATTTTCGCATTGGTCTGAACAAAAACTACAGACTGGATTATTGAAAATGAACATTCATTCTCTGCCAGCAGTAGGAGGCGCTTTTGGAACGTCAGAAATATTGCGGTTTCCCTGGTAACGGCTGTAAACAAAGCAGCGCTCCTCTCATAATATAGCGGTTTCCCCGGTAACGGCTGTAAACAAAGCAGTGCTCCTCTCATAAACGCTACTTTATCAGATAAAATGAAAATGCCATCGAAACTTTTCTGAAGACAGTTGGTTCCATTCAGAGATTCATTCATATAAAACCTTGAATTAGTGAGAACGAAAAAAGTGTGAAAAAATATAGCCTTATATTGATGAGGAAAGTCCACTGATGAGTTACCAGTGTAAAGGCCCGTTCACACCAAGAACGATAGCTATAAAGATAGCGATAAAGATATAGTTCTAAAAATCATTCTCAGTATTAAAGAATAGCACCACACCACACCACAGCTATAACAATAAAGGCACAGAGAAACGATATCGTTGAAATCACTTTCAGAACGATTTTTTTCCAGCTGATGAATGATACAAACATTAACAGCTGGAGAATTTAAAGTGGCAGACGAGCGCGCGCTTAGAAAAACAGACGATATCGTCCGCTGGTGTGGATGCTAATATAATATCGTTATCTTTATAGTTATCGTTCTTGGTGTGAACGGGGCCTGTGTGGATAGGCTGTCTACTTCTAAACGTTAAAATACATTTATTTTTTGTTATTTGAACTACAAATATAAATAAAACTGAAAAAATAATGAAAAGGCAATTATAGGCCTCTATACCTTCTCATAAATGAGTAAGCGGCATTTAAAACAATTATAAACATAATACACACTGTTTCCCAATATTGAATTACAGCTTTAGATGCATGATATTTTCATCTCCTTCAAGCAGGATACACAAAAAGCACGTTCAACTCGGACGGTTGTCGTGGTAATAAACACCATAAACAGCAACCGTTTGCGTGTCAGCGCTTAATTCGCATCTCCTATATCAGAAGTATTTTAGGGGGCCCAAGGCGGTCGTCTACCTTTGCCTGATAAGCCCGCCCTTGGATGCGACGCGTCTGGTGTTTCCGCATAGTGGTTCATCTCGTCCATTTCCAGCCTCTAATGTACGTGCTCTCGCGCTGCACGTTCATTTTCTTTTGGAGCAAAACACATCGCAGAGCAGAGAGGACACAGACAACGAGCTGATGGACACGACAGAGCAGGTCACTTTTAATATTAGGAAACAAAGTCTTAGCATTTTATTAAGAATTTCAAACGATAAATACAGTTTTGGAGCGTTTTAGTGGCGTAACGGATCATGCGCGCTCCCGCTTTGCCTCAGTTCAAGCGAAGCAGGAGTGCATTCTAATTAGCATGAAATAAACATTGAATGAACATCCGATCCATGTTGAAAGATATACTACAACTTACTGAATGTATAGTGTCTCAAGTAATCACTCAATGAGTATTTCAACCGCGGAAAGAAAGCAGCTAGAAAACATTAACAGCAGAAAATCCATTCAGTGCCCATAAACTAGTGAGAAAAATGTACACTAGAGAGAATTTTGCAAAAATTACATTTATTTGCTCATAATTGCTTTTTTTATTATAATTAATAAAAATGTATAGATATAACTGTCACGGGCAGGGTGTACTAGAGAGCAGGCAGGACGACGAAGATGACGAATCAAAGGATATTTAATAAAGAAACAGGAAATCCAGACAGGGTAGACATCAACATAGACAGGAACATGGACATTGGCATTGGCATTTACAATAACCGACCACCTAGACTACAAGAGGCAGGAACTAATATAGGGCAGATAACGAGGGGCAGACAGGTGAGCACAATAAGGTGATTAACTGATAATGAGGACAGGAACAACCAAATAAGGACACAGAGGGAGAAACCACAATCGACAGTCCACAGGGGTGTGACAATAACGTAGTTATTATAATAAGTCTAATATGAACTTGTATACAAATCAATTGTTACTTTTAACCTTAACAATAGGGTTCTCTGTATAGTTTAGTTTAGAAAAATTAAGAAAAAAATTGTGTACATTACCAGTCAAAAACAGTAAGATTTTTAATGTTTTTTTTAAAGAATTCTCTCCTGCTCACCAAGCCTGCGTTTATTTGATCCAAAATACAGCAAAAGCAGTCATATTTTTACTATTTGGTGAGCAGAAGAGAATTCTTTAAAAACATTAAAAATCTTACTGTTCAAAAACTTTTGACTGGTAGTGTACTTAATTGCAAGCTTGTTAATTATTCCTGAATAATTCTCACTCCAGGCTGAACTCAAAAGCTGGCAGCCCTGTTTGAAGTTGAAGTTTTAGGTTCCCTGAACAACATTTTCAAAATTCACTGTAGCCTACAAGTTAATGTTAGATCTTTTGCTCCAACCACTGGTTAATGAGGTGATAGAAGTAAGATAAATAAGTTTCAATATACTAACATTTGAAGTTACGGGAGGAATGTATAGCTAATGTGGGGTAATGTGAAGTAATCAGCAATCGTAGTATTTATTCATGCTTTTTTTATGCCAGGTTGGAGTTATACACTGATTTTCTGTCATGGTCTATGGAGACCACCTGAATTAGCCTTGGCCACCCAATGTATAAAACTCTAGCTCCGCCATTGACTTCCAGAACAAACATTTACAGATAATGGACTCACCCCCTTGTCATCTAAGATGTTCATGTCTTTCTTTCTTCAGTCGTAAAGAAATTATGTTTTTTGAGCAAAACATTTTAGGATTTCTCTCCATATAATGGACTTCTACGGTGCCCCCGAGTTTGAGCTTCCAAAATGCAGTTTAAATGCAGCTTCAAACGGCTCTAAACGATCCCAGCCGAGGAAGAAGGGTCTTATCTAGCGAAACGATCGGTTATTTTCTAAAAAAAAAATAATAATTTATATACTTTTATATAAATTGTTAGGGTACATAAGTTAGGGTATGTCGAAAAACTTCCATCTCATTTTCTCCTCCAACTTCAAAATCGTCCTATACCGCTGTTTTACCGATTTTTGTAAAGGGCGTTTGACCTTCTTTGCATGTTCACTTCGTAAACACTGGGTCGGTACTTCTGCAGCGATGTAGGATGATTTTGAAGTTGGAGGAGAAAATTATATGGGAGTTTTTCGACATACCCTAACTG
>NW_015548296.1:3530965-3532943 GCF_001515605.1 Sinocyclocheilus anshuiensis | reverse complement strand
AAGATGCTACTATTTCATTTTCTTTGTTTAATCGTACTGAAAGAAGCATTTATTTTAGCCTCGAACTCAAGGATGCGACACGTCTGGTGTTCCGCATAGCGGTTCATCTCGTCCATTTCCAGCCTCTGCTCTCGCGGCTCTCGCGCTGCACGTTCATTTTCTTTTGGAGCAAAACACATCGCAGAGCAGAGAGGACGAGCTGATGGAGCTGATGGACACGACAGAGCAGGTCACTTTTAATATTAGGAAACAAAGTCTCAGCATTTTATTAAGAATTTCAAACGATAAATACAGTTTTGGAGCATTTTAGTGGCGTAACGGATCATGCGCGCTCCCGCTTTGCCTCAGTTCAAGCGAAGGAAAGATACACTACAACTTACTGAATGTATAGTGTCTCATGTAATCACTCAATGAGTGTTTCAACCGCGGAAAGACAGCAGCTAGAAAACATTAACAGCAGAAAATCCATTCAGTGCCCATAAACTAGTGAGAAAAATGTACACTAGAGAGAATTTTGCAAAAATTACATTTATTTGCTCATAATTGCTTTTTTTATTATAATTAATAAAAATGTATAGATATAACTGTCACGGGCAGGGTGTACTAGAGAGCAGGCAGGACGACGAAGATGACGAATCAAAGGATATTTAATAAAGAAACAGGAAATCCAGACAGGGTAGACATCAACATAGACAGGAACATGGACATTGGCATTTACATTCACAATAACCGACAAACTAGACTACAAGAGGCAGGAACTAATATAGTGTGGATAACGAGGGGCAGACAGGTGAGCACAATAAGGCGATTAACTGATAATGAGGACAGGAAAAACCAAATAAGGACACAGAGGGAGAAACCACAATCGACAGTCCACAGGGGTGTGACAATAACGTAGTTATTATAATAAGTCTAATATGAACTTGTATACAAATCAATTGTTACTTTTAACCTTAACAATAGGGTTCTCTGTATAGTTTAGTTTAGAAAAATTAAGAAAAAAATTGTGTACATTACCAGTCAAAAACAGTAAGATTTTTAATGTTTTTTTTAAAGAATTCTCTCCTGCTCACCAAGCCTGCGTTTATTTGATCCAAAATACAGCAAAAGCAGTCATATTTTTACTATTTAAAATAGCTGTTTTCTATGTGAATGTGAATATATTTAAATGTAAATGTAATTTATTCCTGTGATCAAAGCTGATTTTTCAGCATCATTACTCCAGTCTTCAGAGTCACATGATCCTTCAGAAATCATTCTAATATGCTGATTTGCTGCTCGAGAAACATTTATTATTATTATTATTATCATCAATATTTAAAACAGTTGAGTACAATTTTTTCAGGATTATTTTAATGAATAGAAAGATCCAAAGATCAGCATTTATCTGAAATAAAAAGCTTTTGTAACATTATACACTATACCATTCGAAGCTTGGAGTCAGTATGATTTTTTTTTTTCTTTTTGGGAAAGAAATTATATAATGATTTTATTTAGCAAGGGTGCTTTATATTGATCAAAAGTGACGATAAAGACATTTGTAATGTTACAAAAGATTTCTATTTCAGATAAATGCTGTTCTTCTGAACTTTCTATTCATCAAAGAAACCTGAAAAAAAGTATACTCCGCTGTTTTAAACATAATAATAATAATAAATGTTTTTGAGCAGCAAATCAGAATATTAGAATGATTTCTAAAAGGATCATGTGACACTAAAGAGTAATGATGCTGACAATTCAGCATTGCCTCACAGGAATAAATTACATTAAATAACAAAACTGTTATTTTTAATTGTAATAATATTTTTACATAATTTTATCAAATAAATGCAGCCTCAGTGAGCATAAAATAACTCTCAAACTTTTGAAGCGTTTTTATTTAACTAAACTCTTACAAGCAGTACTGTGGTGGTACCGTGGGATAGTCTCCAAAACTGTAATGCATGACAGCAGAGGGTTGTGGGAGCAACATGTCTCG
>NW_015548296.1:3530375-3530679 GCF_001515605.1 Sinocyclocheilus anshuiensis | reverse complement strand
TATAATGGACTTCTATGGTGCCCCCGAGTTTGAACTTCCAAAATGCAGTTTAAATGCAGCATCAAAGGGCTCTAAACGATCCCAGCCAAGGAAGAAGGGTGTTATCTAGCGAAACGATTGGTTATTTCTAAAAAAACTAAAACGCTCATCTTGTCTAGTTTTTTCCGGTTCATGACAGTTAAGGCCCGTTCACACCAAGAACGATAACTATAAAGATAACTACCATATTGACCCGAATATAAGACGATGTTTTTTTCTTGGAAATACATCTGAAAAAACGCGGTCGTCTTATATTCAGGGTCTA
>NW_015548296.1:3529519-3529985 GCF_001515605.1 Sinocyclocheilus anshuiensis | reverse complement strand
GTGGATAACGAGGGGCAGACAGGTGAGCACAATAAGGTGATTAACTGATAATGAGGACAGGAAAAACCAAATAAGGACACAGAGGGAGAAACCACAATCGACAGTCCACAGGGGTGTGACAATAACGTAGTTATTATAATAAGTCTAATATGAACTTGTATACAAATCAATTGTTACTTTTAACCTTAACAATAGGGTTCTCTGTATAGTTTAGTTTAGAAAAATTAAGAAAAAAATTGTGTACATTACCAGTCAAAAACAGTAAGATTTTTAATGTTTTTTTTAAAGAATTCTCTCCTGCTCACCAAGCCTGCGTTTATTTGATCCAAAATACAGCAAAAGCAGTCATATTTTTACTATTTAAAATAGCTGTTTTCTATGTGAATGTGAATATATTTAAATGTAAATGTAATTTATTCCTGTGATCAAAGCTGATTTTTCAGCATCATTACTCCAGTCTTCAGAG
>NW_015548296.1:3499100-3527258 GCF_001515605.1 Sinocyclocheilus anshuiensis | reverse complement strand
TTGGTGAGCAGAAGAGAATTCTTTAAAAACATTAAAAATCTTACTGTTCAAAAACTTTTGACTGGTAGTGTACTTAATTGCAAGCTTGTTAATTATTCCTGAATAATTCTCACTCCAGGCTGAACTCAAAAGCTGGCAGCCCTGTTTGAAGTTGAAGTTTTAGGTTCCCTGAACAACATTTTCAAAATTCACTGTAGCCTACAAGTTAATGTTAGATCTTTTGCTCCAACCACTGGTTAATGAGGTGATAGAAGTAAGATAAATAAGTTTCAATTTTGAAGTTATTGAAGTTACGGGAGGAATGTATAGCTAATGTGGGGTAATGTGAAGTAATCAGCAATCGTTCATGCTTTTAAATGCTCACTACCTCTCTCAACCTTAATATAGTCAATATAGTCTTCCTCCATTAGTGTTCCTGTGAAAGTGCCTGCCAACTCTACAAGGTCTGTTATAGTGCTTCATTTATTATTTGTGATGTAATTTGTATTTTTATTTTCCTGTCAGTGGTGTTACATAATGACCTTTTTTTTGTCACATTATGGCTAAAATACATTTACCATTTACCAATACTGTCTTTTTTAACTTATCAGGATCATGGATGTTAACATTTTACTTGATACTTGATTCTGTGCGAGCAGAAAATGACGGGGGGCAGTGAGAGTGCAGCAGGAGAAAAAGATGGAGGTACGACTCTCATCGCTCAGATCCCGGTTGGCTGGCAGAGGAAGATGGAAGCTGGGGCTGTATCTTACATCAGGTACGTCCACACCTTACTTTTTGTCATTCATACCGTATTGACCCGAATATAAGACGATGTTTTTTTCTTGGAAATACATCTGAAAAAACGCGTCGTCTTATATTCAGGGTCTAGACTTTGACATGTCAATAATACACCCACAACAATAGGTGGCGCCAAATACGCATAAAATGAGTGTGCCATGAAATACGTAATGTGATGCGTGTTGTAAAGATCGCGTGAAAAAATAAAAGAATAAGAAAACCTTACAGCTGCATGAGTCGTGACTGTCACGTTAGCCTGATGGGACCAAACTCCCTTTGCGTTTTTAAAACGTAAGACAGTACCCAGAGTTGAAGACTACAGTAAGATTTAACTTCTACTGTTAATAAGATTTTGGTAGGTATTATTATTATTATTATCATCAATATTTAAAACAGTTGAGTACAATTTTTTCAGGATTATTTTAATGAATAGAAAGATCCAAAGATCAGCATTTATCTGAAATAAAAAGCTTTTGTAACATTATACACTATACCATTCGAAGCTTGGAGTCAGTATGATTTTTTTTTTTCTTTTTGGGAAAGAAATTATATAATGATTTTATTTAGCAAGGGTGCTTTATATTGATCAAAAGTGACGATAAAGACATTTGTAATGTTACAAAAGATTTCTATTTCAGATAAATGCTGTTCTTCTGAACTTTCTATTCATCAAAGAAACCTGAAAAAAAGTATACTCCGCTGTTTTAAACATAATAATAATAATAAATGTTTTTGAGCAGCAAATCGCACTTTAAAATCCATTTTCAGGCCCCCAAAATGCCATTATTGCCAAAACGCATAAAAAGTTTTTCATTTTTAGTTGAAAATGGTGTGAGGTAAATGGTCCCTCGGGTACAATACTGCCACCTACTGTGCTGGAGTGTCAACCAAATTATTTACGATATTTTGATATGTGTAACATGATATTGATATATATATATTTATTTTTTTTAAATATCTCTGTCATTAAAACTTTTGACTGGTAGTGTACTTAATCGCAGGCTTGTTAATTATTCCTGAATCATTCTCACTCCAGGCTGAACTCCAAAGCTGGCAGCCCTGTTTGAGTAAGTTGAAGTTTTAGGTTCCCTGAACAACATTTACAAAATTCACTGTAGCCTACAAGTTAATGTTAGATCTTTTGCTCCAACCACTGGTTAATGAGGTGATAGAAGTAAGATAAATAAGTTTCAATATACTAACATTTGAAGTTACGGGTGATATGTGTAACATGATATTGATATATATATATTTATTTTTTTTAAATATCTCTGTCATTATCAATAGCTGTATAGCTCAACACCCCTCTTTTGAACCCAGCCTAGTGCTGTACAGATGCTTTGAAACATTGATATGATTTAAACACACAAACTCTTCTGTGATGCAATGGCAATTTTTTTCTTTAGCTTTTGACGCTTGTTCTCTTTGAAAGATTGTGAGGTTTCTGTGAATGGGTTTAAAATTAGGTTGGCTAACTGGCATGGCGATGTCTTGTGAAGTGATGCACGTCCCGCGTAAACATAAACACAGACTCCATCTGTTTGGTGGCTTGCTGTGGTCTGGGAAGCAGTGTGAAACAGAAGAGTTCACACGTGGCACAAAGAGACAATTATGGGTTGCGCTGGATGGAGGAACAGCGGGAGAGAGAAGAGCGAGCGAGAGATAGTAGAGGCTTGTCTATCCCTGATGGGACGAAGATGTTCTCCTTAAGTGTCACCCTCTTCCCACTGTATCCAAGACAAGCAGTCAATGTGTCCATTAAGCCTGAATGAATACATACCCACAAGCACAAGATCGCATTCACTGGGCCCATATTCAATTAGTTCAATGAAGTAAATGTTGTGTGTTAAAATAAAATGTTAAAAACGAATAAATAAATAAATTAAAAACTGATTAGGGGACTGTTCGCATATATCTAACTTTTTATACATGTAATTTAGAAAGAAAAATATAAAGCAAGATGGTATCCATATCTAGTAATGTGAAATTTTGATCAGATTTGAAATCTGATACAGCAAAACTTTTAAAATAGAATTTAAACCTGGATCTAAGCAAAGTTTTAGACAAATTAAAATGAATCTTTATGATGTTTTTAATTTAGCTTTTTTTATTTGCACTATAAAACTGTAAATAAATAAAATTACAAATTTTAAATTTAAAAATGTTTTTAAACAAATAAATATCATGATGCAAGATGAATAAAAGAATCATTAGTTTTGCACTATTTTTTGCACTGTAAACCTGGAAATAAACAACGTTTTAAGATTTTAAACAAATTAAAACAAAGCAACATCGTGATGCATAAAGAAAAATAAATGGCTAAATATGAATTTTATGCTAATGTTTATTTATTTGTTTTATGGATAAAGTAGACTTTAAGTGTGTGTAATTTTTCTTGAACTTTGGAGCACTTTTAAACCAAAGCTTTACCATTTTTTCCCTAGATGGGCTGATAAGAGACACTTCATTCCTCAGTTTGCAGGTTTTTGGAGTAACTGGTTAGAGAAAAACGTACTGCGCCATGGTACAACAGTAATACCCATATTTGCTGTAAAGTTGCTTTGCAATGATTTGTATCGTGAAAAGCGCTGTACAAATAAACTTGACTTGACTTGACTTGTTTACCTTAAATTAAGTTTTTGGACCAGCAGTCCTGTCCGAAGGCAAAGTTGTTTTATCATCAATAATGACGGTGCCAAAACTTTCAAATACATCAAACAGAGGACTACATTTCTCTTTTGACTTTTCTAAACATTGTTATAAAGCTCTCACATCCCTTCACTGATAACACAGTTGGGCTACATGGTTACAGCAAGAAACCTCTCATCATCATCATCATTTACCATGTAATTGATGGAAAAACAAAGAACTTGAATTAATTCAACCACAAATTCCTGTTATGTGTTCTGGCAATCAGCTCTCTCCAACACCCTCTGTTGGGAATTACACTTGTCTGGAATATGAGCAAACAGGTCACACTCAAAGCATTCCAAGATTCAGAACTTGGGAGAGTTTTGGAAAATGTGCAGCTGTGTCCAGACGGTCATTAAATATGGACGCCTGCAGCAATGAACTTGGAAAATGAATTAGAAGGTTAGGAACTGATGTGAAGTTTAAAAAAAAAAGAAGAACATATTACAGTGACAGCAAATAAAAATTAATGGTGTTTGTGTGTATGCATTAATATTTGAATAACAGCATTTGCATACAGACTTATTGCCACTGAAAAATGAATGGATGTGTGTGTGTGAGATATTGGAGCATCAGCATCTGGTGAAGGCTTCTCACACACCAGGTGTGGCTGTTAGCTCTTGTGCTGCATCAGCACATAGCATGGAAATATGAGAGCGTATAATATAAAACACACATACACAAGCGCACACACACTTTGCTTAAATAGCTTTGAGGCTGCAGCATGCCCTTTAAAAACACCTGCACATGATGGATGTAGATTTGAACACATAACCAGTGGTCAGCATATGGCTAGGTCGATGACATGATGCATACTTTTTTGTCTGGATTTATTAATTTACTCAAAATGCATTAAAATGCAATTCAAGCATGCAATAATACCTCATCTAGGATTTGCATGTTTTTAATTTCATTTATATATTGTGGGTAAAAGTTAAAAATGTCAGGGTGATACAGCTGTCCTGATATCATGATGAAGAAAAAAAAATTAATTAATGACATTTTTAAATAGAAATAGAAAATACATTTTAACATCATCTTTTATTTTTTAGAAAAATATAAATATGAATCTACTATTTTTAAGTAGTATTGATATTATAACTAATATTATTTAATTATAAATGATCTCTTGAAATAATAGATAATTTGACCCTTTTTATGACAAGGCAAGGTTAGATTTGGTTGTTAAAAATGCCATGTGGTGTGATTCCCAAAAAACAAACAAACAAACAAACAAAAAAATCTTAATAGTTAATGATGTTGATAAACACTTTTTACCTCGAAAAATAATTAAAATGTTATTTTTATAAACTTTTTAAATACTTATTGAAAATACATGTACTAATGAAATGAATGAAAGTTACATCACATGATATTTATAAAGTTATTAAATTACATCTTTTCACAAAAATAGTACAAATTATTCAAAACAATATGAAACCAATATTTCTAAGAACTTACCACATTTATAAACTTTATTTATTTAATTTATTTATTTATCAAGTCCCTTTTTATCGTCAAAGCTCTTATATATCATTGAACCGGCTACCGATTTTATAATAACTCATTACATTTACTTTGTGATGTCCATAAGACATGCTCTGCCTGAGGACTGAAAATACTTAGCAGCCTCAGATCAGTAATGAGAGGAACATACTCAGGAAGGTGACTCGAGCAATAAATTGCATTTGGCTTTCACTTGTCATGCTTTTGACCATGAACGCCCCGCTGACTGTAACCACACAGCATGCTTTCCACCACAGTCCAGTCTCCGTCATTTCATCGCCTTCACAAATAACTGGATTTGAGGTTAGAGGCATGTTTATGGTTAAGTGAGTCTGGACCGAGCTACTCACTCTACACATGATAGACGTCACATGCCACATAACAACATCTACATTTACACCAAGAACACACATGTCAGGACGAGTTATTGAGTGGCTACTTCTGTGCATTTGGCAACTATTGTGTGGAATATGACTTTAATATGCATGAAGAGTCCAGCTGAGCTTTTAAGTGATTTGCTATAGTTGATTCAGATCCAACCCAGGGAGACATTAATGAGAAACAAATGTAAGGGGAAAATTCTCTCATCATTTACTCACCCTCAAGTCATTCCAAACTATGTGTGTTTCTTTCTCCTGTGAAACACAACAGGAGATATTTTGAACAAAGTCATGTAGCTCTTTTCCATTCAATGGCAGCTAATAGTAGCACCACAGAAAAAGTCCATAGGGCTTGTGAAGTCAACGTTACGTGAGAAATGTCTAAAATTGAAGTCAGAATTTAATCCAGATTAAAAAAAAAAGCAAACTGGTGCCAAAATGGCTGTCTTCAAATATACAGGAACAAAAACTTGAAACATTTAGTTTCCAATTTAATCCTGAAATGTCCGAAATTTAAGTTGTTGAAACATTTAGTTTCCAATTTAATCCTGAAATGTCTGACATTTAAGTTGTTATTCAATTTTAGAACAAAATGTAATCCAGATTAAAAATGTCACACTGGTGCCAAAATAGCTTTGTCTTCGAATATGTAGGAACCAAACTTGAGATACTTAGTTTCCAATTTATTCCTTTCTGCAAAAACTATTACTTTCAAATAAGGCCCTGTCCGCACGTACACGGGTACTTTTATAAACAGAGTTTTTCCTTCTTCCGTTTAAAAAAAAAATCTCACCTTGGCAGGAGTTTTCAAAAATGTTTGGTTTCAGTGACCTGGTGCTGCGTTTGCGTGTGGACGAACGGCCAAACCGTGAAAAAAAATGCTGCGGTTTTGAAAATAACCGCGTTCGTGTGGACAGGGCCTTATTTGAGCCAGGGTGAAGATTTTCAAAAACTCCGGTTGCAGTGTTATCGTGTAGAAAAGAGAAACTGGAGTTTTTGGCTTGTGACGTCAGAGCCTGCGCTGTTATCTGCTTTTCTGGAGACTTTTTCAGGCTTCTGATTGGCCAACATGGTTTTACGGTTGAGATTATATCGCCACCTGTTGGTTTGGCATGCTCTTGACAGTGCTTCATAGCATGCATTTGTATTTTCATGTGGACGGAGATTTTTTTTTAAATGGAAGAAGGAAAAACTCACCGTGTACGTGTGGACAAAGTGGCCTGGACAGTTTTTGGATTTTGGACTGAAGACACTTGTCTCAAATGTGTTGTCAAACAGAAGGTTCCTCTGACCTGGCGAAAACACCAGAAGAGGAAGTAGACAGAAAAGCCAATTTACTTTTGACTAGATTATTCATGATACTTCTTACAAGTAATTATTCTTCCAGCAGAGATTTGTATGGACATATGGAAAACAAGCTCTTAGAGGGGCTGAAACTTTAACCACATGTAGATAAGATTCAAATGAGGAGCCTGATTGACAAATGTGTAGAGAGAGTTTGCCCCCTGGTGGACAAGAGTTACGTTGACATGCATTACAATCACTCCGTTCTGCTCTGGAGGTCCTATGGGAAGACACTTATCAACTTCCTGATTTGTAGCTTTAATCAAATCTGAAATTTTATATGATTACATATGTTTTGAAATCACCCATTCATGGTGTTTGTGGGGCTTTACGATAACGTGGGACTGTCTTGTAATGATTTGTGTACATCCTGAAGTCAGACTGGAGTTAGAAATGGCTTGTTTTGAAGGAAAATCAATTGCCTTAGACGTTCTCTTGCCCTTCGCTTGAGTTCTCAGCTGCTGAAATGTGAAAGTTGTTGGTCTAACAGAATCACAGCCGCAGGGTGGTGCCTCAGAATGCTCACACACACACTCCAAATCCTTTAACATACCAAAGCACTTATTTTTTTGTGTCTATCTCTAATGGTAACTGACTACATCCATATGTGCGCAAAGACTTGCCAAACAACTGTAACCTTTAAAGAACTGGCCAAACTCTGTGAACAATCTGGAGAACAGATATGCACTACCGTTCAAAAGTTTGGGGTCGGTAAGATTTTTTTTTTTTTAAGGAACTCTTTTTGCTGTGTTGATTTGAACAAAAATACATTAAACAGTAATATTGTGAAATATTATTGCAATTTAAAACAAGTGATTTCTATTTTAATATATTTTAAAAAGTAATGGAAAAGCTGTATTTTTAGCAGACATTCCTCCAGTCTTCAGTGTATATAGTTCAGAAATCATAATATGGTGATTTAATGCTCAATTATAATTTCTTAATATTATCAATGTTGAAAACAGTTGTGCTGCTTAAAATGTTAGTGGTAACCATGATATATTTTTTCAGGATTATTTTATGAACATAAAGAAAAGCATTTATTTGAAATTGGCATCTTTTAAAATGGCTTTTACTGTCACATTTGATTAATTTAATGCATTCTTGCTGAAAAAAAAGTATTTTCTTTAAAAATATATATACATATATATTGAACAGAAGTGTATGTACACAAAACAAACCAAAACATAAGAAACTTGAATGCAGTAAAGCTGTTGGTGAACATCTCTGTTTGTCACCTTTTTTTTTTTTTTTTTTACTTTTGCCCCAATACAGTACTGAACCAGTTTGATTTGCCATATTTAATGAATTTAAGTCATTATTTGCTTAAAGGGATAGTTAGCCCAAAAATGAAAATTATGTCATTAATTACTCACCCTCATGTGGATCTGAACCCATAAGACCGTCGTTCATCTTTGGAACACAAATTAAGATATTTTTGATGAAGACCCTGCATAGACAGCAATGCAACTGACACATTCAAGGCCAAGAAAGGTAGTAAGGACATTGTCCTTACATTAAAATAGTCCATGTGACATCAGTGGTTCAACCTTAATTTTATGAAGCTATGAGAATACTTTTTGTGTGCAAAGGAAACAAAAATAACAACTTTATTCAACTTTTTTTTAATCTCCGTTTTGTGTTCCACAGACGAAAGAAAATCATACTGGTCTTGAAAAACATTATGGTGAGTAAATGAAGACAAGATTTTCATTTGTGGATGAAATATCCTTTTAACATCGGGTGAAATCGCAACAAAAACAGAATGTAAGCGTCCAGCAGATGGCATTAGTGTTCCATGATTTATCTCTCTGTTTACCATACTATGAAGTAGTACATTTTTTTATCTGAGTGCAATTAAAAGTTCTACCTTGCAGCTCAGCATCTTTTCATTGGATTTACAATCTGGTTCTTCTAGCTGTAAGCTGTCAAAAGAATAAGCACTTTGAATATGGTAATGTCACCGTTATGTCAGTGAAAGTGGCCACTTGAGATGGCACGAATGACTATTTGACAGCACTTTAACAAGCTTTATTAATCTGAGGCAGACACTTGAGCCAAACTTGCAAACAAACTACTTAATACAAGTGATCTTGTCCAAATCAACACAGATAGCCAAGGACATCCACACTATCTTGTGTAATGTTATGTATGTTGCAGAATGCGAGACCACAGCGCACAATGCTTAAAAAATGAAGACTTATTAAGCTATGTGATGCGTTTGTGATGACATTATTGCCTTAGAACCAGGTGTTGTTACTGTGGAAACAGACTGCTGTGCTGGGTGTGTGTGTGTAACATCTGTTTGGGCCGAGCTGTTTAGGCCCGTTGCACTGGCAGCAGAGCTATTTGTCCATATGGAAAGGAGGATTAGATGATAATCAACATTTTATCTCCCTGAAATAATGTTTAATTTACAGTGACACAAATCAGACTACATGCATCTGAGTGAATAACTCTGGTCTAAACACTTTAGTTTTAATGCATAGTTTGAGTTTGAAATACAAACACGGTGGTTTCCGTCGGGTTGGTGGTTTTTTTCCAGCCTCATTCATTTTAAGAAAAGCCTCTTTAGTTCCATGTATTAAAATCACCAAGCAAATGTATTCATATTGTAGTATTTTATTTTTACTACAGACTTACAGTCTTCTAATCCAGTAGTTTTCAACTGTTTGACTACAAGGCCACCCAACATAATATTCAAAAACCCCACATATAAGCAGTAATATTTCTTCCAGTACTTTCTACTGTAATCATGATGAAGTGGCTTGTTTTCAAAAAGTTGTATTAGTAGGAACTGGGATAATGGCATTAATATTATATAATAGTAATATAATATTAATAGTATATATTTTAGAATCTGAATCTGTTATATAATATATTAAATATATGTAAAAAAAAACCACAATTATTTTTGTTATTCCAGAAGTTTAACATAATTTAATTTAAATAAACGTGTCATTATGCAGCTCCCCTAGTGGAAATTTGAGAGGAAAAGAAGATTGACAGAATGTATTTTTAGGGATGTCAAAGTAAAGTAAAATAAAATAAAATAAATGTTGTTTAATTCAATAACGTAACACTTAATTTACTGAATATTATTGGAAATTTGAGAGGAAAAGAAGATTGACAGAATGTATTTTTAGGGATGTCAAAGTAAAGTAAAATAAAATAAAATAAATGTTGTTTAATTCAATATCTTAACACTTAATTTACTGAATATTATTACAGTTTATTTTTTCATTGCTTTTAAAAGGCTGGTTGGGAATTGTGATATCGAGCTTAATTGAAGTATCTTTTTTTTTTTTTTGCATTACTGACAATCCTAGTTCCTAGCAATTTTTTAAGATAGAAAAAACGAGTCTTATATAGTTTTGTATAGCTTTCAGACCTTATTTTAGGGGCCAGAGCACCCCAAAATCTCTCCCCCATAGTCTTCACTGTAAATTCAACTCAGTAAACTTCTAAGTGCACTGATGAAGTATTTGCAGGCATATCTGGATAATTACATGCATTGTGAAATGTTGCTCTGCAGCATTATTTCCTGTGACAGCGCGAGCATATGTCATCAGTCTGACTGCTGTCTGATATTTGTCTGTTTTTCAAAGGAACTATTCCTCTTTGAGACTGATTAAGATGTTTGTCATGCTTTGGAGGGCCCAGAAGAAGCACACTCACTCGGCATTTCTCATCGACTGAGGCGTGTCAGACTCATTTGTCTGAATCACTGCTGGATATCAACTGATAGGATGTGTATCTTATGGCAGACTCAGGGTTCCCCTCCTCTCCCTTTCCCTATGACAGACGTCTTATTAATGAGTCCTTCTCAAACTCCAGACTAAAACCTGGTCCAAATCAACATCATCTTAAAGGGATAATTCATAGTGTCATCATTTACTCACCTTCTTGATGTTCCAAACGTGTATGACTTTCTTCTGTGGAACACAAAGGAAGATATTTTAAAGTATGTTTCTCCACATAATGAAAGTCAATGAGGTGACAACACTGGACTGAATTTTCATTTTCCGGTGAACTATCCCTTTAATGAGTCCTTCTCAAACTCCAGACTAAAACCTGGTCCAAATCAACATCATCTTAAAGGGATAATTCATAGTGTCATCATTTACTCACCTTCTTGATGTTCCAAACGTGTATGACTTTCTGCTGTGGAACACAAAGGAAGATATTTTAAAGATGTTTCTCCACATAATGAAAGTCAATGAGGTCTGAAACAACACTGGACTGAATTTTCATTTTCCGGTGAACTATCCCTTTAATCAAGGCAGTGTATTTTCCTGTGACACTCTTCAGGATCTCTGCGCTCTGCCAGTGTGTTCTGACATTTACGCAATTCCATGCATAGCTGAGTAAATGTCATTTTGTGTGGATATAAACTGTTTTTCAACATTGAATTACAGGGCAGTCTGACATGTACAGTACCTGACAGGCGAACACTTTGAGAAAAACGTGCTATTCTTTCCTGATGTCAACAACTGCAAACATGATGGAACTGTTTTATTAACCTCGGTATTGCTTTTGTCCCCTCGACTGATTTTTTTACCCGTCACGCAGCTGAGATACATAGATATATCTAGTATAAATGATAGCACATGTCCAATAAAGTGTGCTTTCAGTGGAAACATAAACTCATGTTACCTGATCTGACAGGTAGTGTGACTAACAAACCAATGAAACTTGTCTTTGTGATTGTAAGATAATATAATGTACATTATCATTTTTTTTCGATAAAATACCCCTTTAATGCAACGTATACGCTACCATTCAGAAGTTTGTAGTCAGTATGATTTTGACTTTTATTTAACGAGAACAACACACTAAACTGATCAAAAGTGACAGTAAAGACATTTATAATGTTACAAAGATTTTGAGTATTAATAAATGCCGTTCTTTTGAACCTTCTATTTATCAAAGAATCCTGAAAATATTTTTGGTTTTCACAAAAATATTAAGCAGTTTTCAATGATGATAATAAGAAGAAATGTTTCTTGATCATCAAATCAGCATATAAGAATGATTTCTGAAGGATCATGTGATACTGGAGACTGGAGTAAGGATGCTAAAATTCAGCTTTGCATCACAAGAATAAATTACATTTTCAAATATATTATAATTGAAAACTGTTATTTTGAATTGCAATAATATTACACAATATTAGCATTTTTACTGCATTTTTGATCAAATAAATGCAGTCTTGGTGAGCAAAAGAGTCTTTTTTTCTAAAACAGTAAAAATATTACCACAAAGTATTGAACAATTTTTGTATATTGCAAACGTATATTTCTATAACTGTTTTAGTGACTTTTTTTTTAACACAGCTCTGTTGAAATACCTGATTCTGATTGGTCAGTTGTGGTATTCTGTGGTGATAACAAACTGTACTATTAACTGGCATAGTTTTATGTCTTTTGTATCACTCTTGTCTTTTTTCTAACATAATTCAAATCAATATTTCAATATCACAAAAATAAACGGCATTAGGTTGATAGAAGACCCCTATGCTTTGCTTCAAGGTCCTGATTACCTGATTATATGTTGTTTGTATTTATTTATTGATTGCAGTAATTGACATCATCCTGCTTTTCCCTAACTTATTGCTGAGGTTAGTTTATTTCAGCTGGTTATTGATTCACTAAACTAACAACTATTAAGTATAGACAGCTAAACAATTTCATATGGCTTATTCAATGCAGTTGCACACTTTAAAAAAAAAATGTTTTTAAAGAAAACATAAGCATTATATCTCATATTCATTACATGCTGCATATGCATTCATGTCCTTAACCCTGATGGGACATCAACATGACAAAAATAACACTGGCCAGAACAGAACAAATGAAAAATGTGATTTTAGGATTGACGGAGACAGATATTGCTCTGACGCAAAGGAAGAACCTGAATGGCAAGTGTACTTTAGGCAGGCGAAAGGTGTAAAAAAAAAAAAATGACATGCTCGCTTGAATAATTAAACAGCCCCTCTCGCTCTCTCTCTCAATCGAGATCAATCAATGACTTTACTCGACCTACAAGGTCTTTAGATCTTCCAAGTTTAAAATGAACCATAAAATGCCTATCGCAGGCAAAGGGTGGTCTGAAAGTAAAATCACATCACGATAAATAAAACAACTCCCTCGGTTTTCATACAAAGCAATACTGTGTGAGACAAAGCAAGCGTTCATAATAAGCAGTGCAGACCGGTCGGCATCAGCTAGGGAGCCGGATTAAAGATGTGCTTATTTCCTAAAAGGATTTTGACCTCTGTGTCTCTCTGACAGGAGGAATCATTAACCACTCGAAGCGCCGGCCGCTGCTGCAGCCCCTCTGATGCAAATTTCATGTCAAAACATCAAACGCACTTCTGATCAAAGGTCATCTCCCCTTTGTGTAGGTGTTTGATAGCAAAATTTATATTTCATCTCCAACTGTCATAGTGTGTTAGAGTGCGCGAGGAGACAAGGGAGGCTCTGCGCTCGGAGCGCATTGAGCACAAGTTGAGAGGAAAGAGAAAATGGTCTTTTTGACGAGACGTTTGTATTTTGAAAATTGTTTGCTTTTCCAGATAACCGACTTACCATATGAGGGCAGCAACTGAATGATAACTTATAAAGCAATATCTCTGCAATTTAAGGTGGGTAAATCATTTTTGTCCTGTTGCAATATAGTCTTTGCAATAAACTCCTCATCTAGATGTCTTGGTGTGTGTGTGTGTGTGTGTGTGTGTGTGTGTGTGTTACAGCATAACCCACAACTTAAATCGTTCTGCCGCAGGTTTAAGTGTATGTGTGTGTGTGTCTAATATCACACAAAACTGTACAAATTAACAATCATAAATTCAGTGAAAATTTTGCATAGTTGAGCATATTTGATTAGTAAAGAATAAAATATTTCCTAAAATCTTTATTATAATATTATTAACTTTGTAATTTAAATCCGGAATATATATATATACACTATAGCATTCAGAAGTTGGGCGATCAGCAAAATACTTTTATTGTGCAAGGATGCATAAAATGCATAAATGTTATAAAGTTTGATTAGTCTGTTCCAAAGAAATGATGTTCTTGATGAACTTGATGAACTTTCTATCCTGAAAAAAAAAAAATGTGTCATGGTTTCCAGACAAATATGTATTGTATAATAACAAATGTGATACGAAATGCTCCTTGAGTAGCAAATCAGTATATCAGAATGATTTCTGAAGGATCATGGGAAGACTGGAGTAATGATGCTGAAAATTCAATACATTTTTACACTGCAATAACATTACACAATATTACTATTTTACTGTTAAACATAAGAGATTACTTTCAAAAATCTTTCTTTCATTTTGTATACACTGTAAAAAAAATTGTTTGAATTTGTAAATAAAACAAAGATATTTTTTTACAAGACATCTTTATCAGTTTCTTTCATTTTGTATACACTGTAAAAAAAATTGTTTGAATTTGTAAATAAAACAAAGATATTTTTTTACAAGAAATCTTTATCAGTGAAGGTATATATATATATATATATATATATATATACATACTGTATATATAATTTTTATTTATTTATGTAAAATTGAAAGTGGTTTTAGACTTTTGGACCCCACTACATACAAATATGCAGATTCTAATCTGCATATGTTCTGCCAGCATCTCTACTTCCATATTTTCTTCGCATTATCCCAACCTGAACATATAAAGAATCCCATCCCAGCATTCACCAGGTCTTCAGGAATAAGGTGGTGAAATTAAACAGGCTGCACCTTTGGAGACGTCAGAGCCCATTGCTCTGCATTATATCATTACTGCATTTTCTGCCGACCTCTTCTAGTTCCCATGCAAAAAAAAAAGCAGGCCGGTGGAATAGATTTCACGGCTTATGATGCATAGCCGGGGAATGCAGGTATTAGAATGTGACTGCATGCAAATCGAGTGAGCGCGAGCCACGTGATTAATAGTCAAAACGGCCTGGACCATCGGCTGCTGGAAGCGTCCCTAGGTGTTAATGTTGATATTTTGAGCCGGAAGACATCCATCATTCTAACCTCACTCTCCGAGCTTGACGTATCAGTGCATGTCAATCATCGGAGAACAAGTTACCCGCCAGATACGCTAATACTGCGATAGCGCGGACGAATCACGCGCTAACAGAATGAGACGTTCGCGTGTTGTTTATTTCGCACATGGCGACTCGCTGAATGAAGTGTGTAAGATTAGAGACGGATCTACTGAGAGACGCGCCTGCTGTTCTTTTCCAGACCGATAGATGGCACTGTTGCACTTCCACTCAAAGGAGATGACATTTGCATTCTCAGCGCGTCCACATATTCCACACTCTTTGTGAATCTGAGCATAGCATAGGTGTGTATTGGTTTAACACCTTTACTTTTTTGAAGGCATCACACTGTGATTTTGTTCCTGAGAGGATGTGTTAGATATTCCTGTTGCTGATTACTTGCAAAGTTCATAACAGAGATGCAATTGAACTATTGCGAATAGCCTACACACAGTCTACAGTGAGCGAGCCAGCAAAAACGTCTCACTTACTTACTCACTATGGTGAAACTTTTTCCATTGACCTTCCTGTTTGCAAATGGAGAAATGCTCTTTAAAAACCCACCACTTGTTTTGCCTGCTGTTGTTCTTCCTGTGATGAAAATTAGTGGTTCTCAACCGTTTTGACTCGAAGGGCCCCCAATGTCCAATATTTAAAGGCCCCCAAAATAAAATCATAGATAGACCAAAAGTGGCAGTGTTGATATAGTTCAATTAATTAAATACAATTTATCTTATGATTCCCAAAGTTTCCAGTACTGTATATAGGCTATCAATAAAAACCAATCGTTAAATAGTTAAGGATAAAAACTAAATCTGATTTCAGTTTACCCTTTGAATATGTCGCAGTTCATATCTTAATGTTTTATATTTTTGGGTACTTATCATTTTAATGTATGAATAATAGTCATTCTGTTTTAAATAAGTTTGCTGAGGCCCCCTGGTGGGTCCCGGGTCCCGGCCCCCTGTTTGAGATCCTTTGATCTAAAGGAAACTAATTTACATGCCACTCAGGTTTTCTAATATGAGAATATGATGTCTGAAAGACCATCAGTGTTAGGGAAACACAAAACTCATCTCCGTAACAGATTGCCTTGTCATTACACGTCCAAAGTGAGTCAATGGGAGATAGATAGATTCATTCCAATGGGCAATTTATTCTCTCCCGGCTGCATATTAAAGTCAAGCCTCAGTGTCCATTGTTGGGCATTAGGGATTAAGACTTTCACCGCAGCACTAATACAGAGAGAGAACGAGATTAGGAAAAGTTATTCAAAAATTATCCGCAGATATTTTATGAAGGACCATCAACATGCCTGGCGCAGTCCCTCCAGTGCAGTTTAGCAGACGTATTTATTTCAGTCTTTGTATTACTGGCATTCAATTTGCAATGTTTGCACGCTCATTCTCTCTCCAGGTCAGAGCCTTTGCCACACAAAGACCCCTCATTAGTATTCCTTATACAACTTTGCACCAGACAGCCAGTGCTGCTTATAAAAAGCTCCTCTTCTATCACAGAGAGACACCCCCCATACACATAGTGATGGGCTTATTTAAGCATGAGATATAGGTGTATAAATGGAAAGAGAAAGCCGAAAACCTTTATCCAACAACACAGAACCTATCCTGACTAAATCTGTTCCATTTTTTGTTTAGCTCTGATTCAAATGGAATATGTAAAGGGAGTCAAAACATCTTCGTTTTCAGAAAAGATGGATTTTCGTGCACGCACATATGCATACGCGCACATGCCTGCTCATAAATACAGAACACCGGCCCCTGCTAACAGTTGTCATGTTGTCAGATGAAATGACCTTTACCTAAATGACTGCATGTCTCTTCACGCCACATTGAGTGGCTTTGCATCGGTAGATGGGCTCTGTTGGACCCCATCACATTCCTGATGAGATGCAGTGAATTTGAAAGAAATTAAAGGAATAGTTCATCCAAAAATGAAAATTTGCTGGAACTTTACTCACCCTCAGGCCATACAAGATTTAGATGAGATTGTTTCTTCATCGGAATAGATACCTGCAGTGAATGGGTGCCACCAGAATGAGAGTCCAAACAGCTGATAAAATGTCACAATAATTCATAAGTAATCCACACGACTGGAGCATTTTTATGGATTATAGACTGGTAATTTTACCTGAAGCAATATTTTAAAGTTGAAATGCCTTAATGATGGATTCGTTTTTACAAATGCGCAGCTTTTTATTTTGCAAGATGTTGATTGATGGACTGGAGTCGTGTGGATTATTGTATCAGCTGTTTGGGCTCTTATTCTGATGGCACCCATTCACTGCAGAGGATCCTTTGGTGAGCATCTTCTTCAGTTTGTCCAAATCTGTGAGGGTGAGAAAAGTTAAGATTTTTGGGTGAATTCTTTCTTTAGGAGATTAGTGTTTGCTACAACAAGGGAAACCCTGAAAATGCTCATAAAATAATCTCCAGCACCTGTTTTTATAGCATTACACTTAATATATTCCAGATTTTCACCAGGCAAACTAATCGGTTTATGAAATGTATGAATATTTATCTGGAACCTGAGAAGATATTACATTTGCAAAATGTTAATGCTCCAGTAAGAACAAATAGGGACTTTCATGTTTTATTCGTTGTTAATCATGTAGGCACTAAATGACATTTACGTTTGTTATCATTTTTGCTAAATCAAAAGTTAGCATCTTTTGAAGATATCATGTAATTTCTGTTTCGTCTGAAGCACAAACCCAGTTCAGCTCTACTAGATTCCAGTCAATTCAGCTCAGTTCGCATTAACTCCAGCAGCTAACTCAGTTAAGTGTTGTTCAGTCAGCTCAATTCTGTGCAGCCTAACTACAGTTTACTGAGCTCAATCGATTTCAGCCCGAATAAACTTAATTTCTGCCTGATGCAAAATGCTCAATAAGCAGTATCCCCGGAAACTGCTATAATTCATTGCTTCAAATATCCAATAACATGACACAGCATCTGTGCAGCATAATCTAAGATATTACCATCTCAATCAGGACATCCATATCGCTATAAAATTACAATATAGAAGCCATTTAGGTCCACTTACATTTGTATTTGCATTGCATATATATTCTTAGGAGACTTCTTTTTTTTTCTTTTATAAATAGAGGCTTTTACCCTAAGCCATCCATCTCATGACAAAAAACATTATAGGAGCCTCATTTAGTTCCACTTATATTTTCTTTATGCTGCATGTTTTTAGCAGACACTTTCTTATTAAAGTGGCATATAGGTGAGACCATGCAAGACTGGATTTCAAAACTTTTACTCTAGTAAATGTTTCTGCTGTTGTTCAGTGAACTGGGGTAAGATGTCACAGTGGGAAAATGTAACCTATAATTAATGAAGATAAATATATAAATGACAAAATAAAAGAAATAATAAAAATAAAGAAAATGTTCTAATTTAAGAGAGTTACATGCAAAACTACTGCTAGAGAACATGTAATTGGACTTTGACTGAAATCTTATATATGTGACAACTTGCCCCGGTTTCCCCTATATGGTGTTTGCATAAAGTGTAGCAACTGTTGCATGTGAAAATTTATTGTTTTATTCATTAACTGTACACATTACTCATTATTCGTACTTGACCATTTCACAAAAACTGTGAAGAAATGCCATATTTTTCTTTGCACAATAGATGTGCTAAGTTATTGTTGAATAAAGTATTGCATTTCTTCTCATGGCAGAGACACTGTTGCAAGGGCAGTAAAGCTACGGTGCCCTTGTTAAAGGAATGGACGCCTGAGGCTGGTTCAGATGCATCTATATCCAGGGTGTGATCTTAAGCTGGAACAATTTAATCTGACCCGGGATCAGTCCAGCCCTCTGGAAACACAGCCAGGGAATCAATCACATAGTAATGCCGACCACCCTCTCCCTTAGAGCTTTCTAAAAAACACAGCCCTCCTTCCTCCCTCCTCTGCTCTCTAGGTCAGAGTTTGTCTATGAATTTTTCTGTCTCACTCTCCCAAGGGCAGCTGGACACTTCAAGCCGCTCGCTGAGACTGTGCTGTGACCATTTACTATGATGTGTTTTGGTCAAGATAATAAGGACACTCGTGTCATATTTATGAGGTTAGCTGTGGTGCTTTCAGTTACTTCATAGCAAACTGTTTTTTAATTTAGTGTACCATACATTGGAAATGACTTGAACCAATCTAATGTATCACACAGTGGTCGTAAGAAAGCTGTAGTTTAGGGCCGTTATCAAGAGGAGACACCAGGAACTTGTTACTGTGTCGAGATGTTCCCACTAAGGTCCTCTTTGGTGTTTGCTGGGTCATGAAAATTGGTCAGCAATGCAGGGGTTTTAATACTGGGGGCCACAAGGCACAAGGAAAATAACTTTAAAATAGAGAAAAAAATACTATAGACTAATTAAACATTTAAATATTACATTATTACTTTTTTTTACTAACAGCCCTTTTTAAATCCACGTTTTTCATCAATCTAATATATATATACATATATATATATATATATATATGTACTATACTATTTATATATGTATTAATGGAATTTGGAATATTTTAAAAAGGTATTCTTTTCTCAAAAAACAAGCCATGCCAAGCAGTGTTGTTCTAAAGCTGTGTTATAATGTTTGTGTAGAAATAAAAACAAATAACTTCCATTATAGCCAAAGATGGAGTCGCTTTAGTAGTTATACGGGGCTAAATTAGGTGATGGAAAGGTAAATCCAGATATGTGAATTATGAAAGGTATTGCTTTCGGTAGGATAATCAAATGAAGCAACATATGAGAGATGGTCTATTGGATTGACTGGCATACCGTCACTGTACGGCACGAAGATCAAGTACTAAAGTTGCATTTTCTGCCTCCAGTCCTGAACTCGAGGACTATGTGATTGCCTCTGTGTGATACATTACATTGACATGATTGCTGAATATTCTCCTGAGGAATCGAATAAAAAATGAAAAAAGGCCAGAGAAGTTTCTACTGGGACCTCAGAATTCATGGCATGCAATTGGATTTGCTGAAGGATCTTTCTGTGTGGCTGCAGCGATATTGATGACAGCCAGAGCTTTCACACACGGTCGCTCACCGCTCGTGCTGGGGGACTTTCTCTAATCCGATTCTGCTATTAGAGCAGGAGACCTCTCAGCCGGGGGTCCGTCGCTCTCTCCCTCGCTCTCTGTTCTCAGAGCTAAGCAACCGAACTGAGCTTCATGGGGCTTACTGCTGTTGAGAGGACAGACTGAACAGAGGAAGAGAGAGAGAGAGAGACAATTAGAAGGATGCTAAAAAAAGCATGATTGTACAAAACTGGATCCATCAGTTTGACAGGTAGGACAAATGAGTTCACTTACAGCAGGTTCCACTGTGCCTTATTTATTTGCATTAATAACCTGAAGGACAGATGCAGTGCGGCCACTAAACCTAATGAAGTGTTACCACAGAGAAAGAGAGATAGAAACTGCGAAGAAATGAATAATGTGACATTAGGTTACATTCAGCAAGATCGGACTACATATGTATGTGTAGGTATTGCAAGAATTTTTTTGTCTTACTCATAGTTGTCTCTACATATTAATATGTTTCTAACAATAAATAAATAAATAAAAATAATATTTACATACATTGTGTATAAATCACAGTTTTTGGACAAAACAAGATGCTATTCTACTGTAAATGAATGAATGAATGTAACAAAACTTAAATAGCATCATGTGCTAACATGTAAATTAGCTGGTTAATAGTGAGAACTGGATTAATTAATTAATCAAGTAAAACACACACACACACACACAAATATATATATATATATATATATATGAATAAAGGTCCAGTTCTCACTATTAACTAAATATTAACTATGACTTTTGCCTTAATAAACGACTAATTACTGCTTAGTAATAGTTGGTAAGGTAGTTGTTAAGTTTAGGTATTGGGTAGGATTAAGGATGCAGAATATGGTCATGCATTATATACATATATACATAATAAAAGCATTCCATTATAGACATGGCAGATCATTTAAGAAGGCCTGGCGGCTTAATCGACAAGTTCCTCTGTCATTGTGGAAACCCTCTGTAACACATTAGCTTAGCACTCGATCCTCTCAACATTCAGCATTCCTCTGCAAACAAATTGAGAAATAATTGTTCAGTCATTTGAATAAGTGGCTCTCCGGCATGTATGATAACTATTGTTAAGACACACAAAGCTCCATTTCCGTTCCAGGGAGGAAGATTGTTCTCTCTGTGAGATGGAGCCATAAGTGATGGACATGCTACTCGCAGATGCTCGCATATTCATTCCACATATGGGGGGTAGAGAGGCACTTTTTAAACATGAGGCGGGAAGCTCGGGCAGGTATTTACAGCTGCCTCCCATCGCGTTCGTATTTGCCTCATCACGGGTGGTGAGGGAAGACGCGGGAGACTGAACGGTTTCTCTGAGCATCTGCAGATGCTCTAACACGGGTCCCCAGAGGCATATAACAACCTATTACCTCCATCTCTGACTAAAACACACATTTAAACTACAATTACACCCCCTGCTTTCTCTCCCTCTTGCTTTTCATTTCATTCCCCTACAGCGTCTCCTCTGCAATTCAGTGCTGCTGCTCCGGCATCTGTGCTCCCTGTACACCTCTCTCTCTTTTTCTCTCTGTCGCTTTCCCTCTCTTTCTCTCTTTCATCAGATGTTGAAAGAAGTGAGATCGTCTCACAGCCTGAGAGGTGTTTGGTGGGTCAATTTATTACCTAGTGCAATTGCTCTCAGTGCACATTTCCTCCACCTTACATGCACACATATGAAGTGGTTTAGTCAAACAGAAAATAAGTTTTTTTAACTGTAATTTCTGCACATTTCTGATTTCTTGGTGATTTAGTATTTTATGTTATTTATATATTGTATTATGGTGTGGATTCACTCTCTCATTTCATGCAAACACAAGCGACATAATCCTGCATCTCAGTTACTTAAAATCACTTCAGAGGACTTCAGTATTAATATTACTGTAAAACTTTTGCAGTCAAATATGGTAAAGGAAAGCGTAACCATACTCGCTTGACACGTGAGAACAAGCCTCATTAGTTTTTGCGTTAAGCAAGTACATTTAAGCTTCCATATACCACAATCAACTATGGTTAATTGGAAAAACGTGCCTCTACCAACATTTTTGCAAAACTCCAAAAATGTATCTATACTGTACAACCAATTTTCTGCAGTTTTCAGCTGAAATTAACACGCAATTTTCACACAAATTATGAGTACAGGCCAATACATTTTGTTGTTTGAATCACATATCCAGATTCATATATTTGACTTTTCTGATATAGTAAACTTGCTCTGTAGCTCACCTGGTACAGCATTGCACTTGTGATGCAAAGCGCTCGGGAAGAGCCCTGTAAAACACAGTTTGACAAAAGAGCTCAAAGCCGTGTACAAACAAGGTAAAAGCAAAGCTTCAGCAAAAGCTTTTTATATATATACAGTATATATATATTTTTTCTTTAACACTATTGGTTAGATTTAGAGTAGGTAGTATGTTATTTTCAAAGCGATAAAGCATTAACCTTTTAGCGCCACGCATCGGCATTTGATTTCCGACTTGTCGCGATATGTGCGTGAACCAGCAATAAAATGTTGGCACAGTCACATTTATCTGTTTCAAAGAAAATTGAACACGCATCTTAACAACACCACTCACTGGACAACTGACTTTGAAACTGCTGGGAAAAGTGCAAGGAGCAATGTAATATTATTTTTTTTTGCAAAAATGTCACAACAGGCCTGTATTTTTCATAAGCCAAAAATGACAATTATACTCATGGTGATTGCAAGGTTTAGGGTTCATATAAACAGAACTTTCAGAATCTGAAATCAAACTGGTTTAAAAAAAAAATCTTCAAAGATTACCAAAACACTTAAAAGGCTTGTTGTTTACTTTCAAAGTAAGCAGCCTTCTGTTGAACTCGATGCGACTGGATTGGAATTATATAATACTTTCAATTCAAATCAATATTTTGTCCATGTAGTTTATTTGATGAGCATCCATGGATAATGGATGCAGGATAATGTACAGTCAGCCATCATTATTGCAAAATAAATCCCTTCAGGGTGATACAAGACCTCTGTGCTCCTAGTCCCGGTCCTGATGACATCATACCCTAATCTTAATGATGCTATAAATTGCTTTGAGATGCATTGCAAAGCAAGCAAGGCCATATTTGTTGTTACTGGTGTTCTGTTCCTGGCAGGTGTGAATGCATATCTTGAAAAATGTGACTGGCTAACAAAGCAAATATCTTTACTGTCAAAAGCTGAAATGGAAATGCCATAAATGCCTCAAGCAATTCCAGATAAAATGTACAGCAGCTTATCAAGTAGGACTGCTAGGAGAGACTTTCCTGATGGAATACTACAAGGTTAAAACCTTATAGCGTGATTGTAGCTTTCCGCAGCCCTGAGCATATTCTGAATTTTGCAAGGAATACAGCTTTTCAAGTTTGACCTGTTCGCATTTCGAATGAGTAAATCCGCTTTGCTCTGATGTTAGTACAAAGTGTGCAGTCCCAGGGATATATGATGATATGGTGCGCTGATATCAGGAAATCTGGCACTATATATAAAGGTAGCAGGCTATAGGAATGTAAACATAAGCAAAAAGATATTATACAGCCAAGGCAACAGAAAGCCTTTCATTTGACTGCAATTTCATGGCCTTTCTAGTTGTTGAGGAGGAAAGGAATTGGAAAAATATGAAATTGATTGTCTGGATTGCAGTTATTGGACCACCTTTTTGTGCAGTGTTAGACAGTGTCAAAATAGATCTCTAGTCTGTGCTCGACTGACAGGAAGAAAAGAACACAAGCTGGGCCAAAACATGTGCCTTTATCCTCTGTCCTGAGATAAGGGCACACAGAGCCAAGAATCAGGAAGCATGAGAACAGGAGTGTTGTATTGGATGACTTAAATGGAATTAGTACATCTCATATATTCCATGTCCATTGTTTTTATATCAGTATGTGAAACAAATATAAATAATGTGTATTATTTTGAATAAATTATTCATATTCAGGCTGCCTGTACTAATGGAGCAGGAACCACTATCGATTTTAGGAAATAAATTACCTTGAAAAAATTGCGATGTGTGAGACAGCATGCCTGTAAATTACAGAGATCTGAATAATTGAAGATGAATCTTGAAACAATCCTAATGTTTCCTTGAACTGATTGACAACGGCATGGCAGTTTATCTAGCGAGAGAGATTTAGAAATAAAGTTGACTAGAAATAAAAATATGCCCCCTCTATTTTCTAAATGCATGTTATTCATATTTTTGCAAATAATGCTTTCATGCATATGATCATCTTTTTAAAGCATTTTTCTGACCTCACAATTTTTTATCAGAATGTCATAACTCGATTTTCTGTTAAAACCATTGACGTTCTTACAATTGGCTGCACGCTTACATTCAGACCTGCTTATATCCAATTAATCACAATGGACAGAACCTTTTTTTCTTTTTCGATAATCAGTTTCATTGGGATGTACATCACAATATGGAATAAAAGCTCTGTTGTTACTTCAGTTTCATCAAGACTTTATGTAGTTATTATTTACCAAGTCTTTGGGGTGTAGATTTGTAAGTGAATCTCACACAACCAGTACAACATTTCACTGCAAAGTAAGAAAAAAGAAGATTATTTTCAGTGAATTTAGATTAATTTATTTAGTTTTGCTTTAAAAAACATTAATGAAAGAATGGATAACTGAGGGATGAATAGGTGAGTAAAATTAGGTATTGGGCTACACTAGGGTTTCCCAATTTGGGGTTTGCAAGAGTTGATGCAAAGCCAATAAATAATTAAATCATATAAAATCAATAATTTTAAAATAAAAAATAAATAAACACTTACTAAAAATGTATATTTTATTTGTTCACCTCCATGTGACCATTAACCAACATCAGCATACCACTGTTATTATTTTATTTTATATTAAATCATTTAAATATTAACCTATCCACACTTGTCTGAAGCTACACTCTGGCATGGCAGCTACAGAAATCAAAGTAACTGGAGAAAAATATTACAGTTTGTTTTAACCTACTGCCTCATTATCCCTGGCTGATCTGGAACAAGGTTCCCAAAATCCACTGATTACTCCTAGCATTTCTTTACTTTCAGGGAGTTTTTCCTGGTCATTGTGGCATTGTGTTTGCTCACTGGGGGTCTGAGCCTGAAATTATGTAAAGCTGCTTTACAACAATTACTATTGTTAAAAGTACTATACAAATAAATCTTAAGTGAACTGAAAAGAAAAGAAAGAGTGGGAGAATTATGTAAAGCTGCTTTACAACAATTACTATTGTTAAAAGTACCATACAAATAAATCTTAAGTGAACTGAAAAGAAAAGAAAGAGTGGGAACTGCATTGCCTCTTCTTACCAAGCTGGTTTTTACCTTTAAGCTTGAAGCTGTGGAAGCGGTAGCACTTGATGTCTGTAGAATTTCAGCTAGAACAGAAGATACATAAAATGTGAAGAAAGATAAGATCAAATAGATTTGTCACCTGTTATTATTCAGTGCTGTAACCACCATATATATGAAGGGCACACGTCCAAACCAGTATGCAGAGATCAGAATAATAATTTTCATTCAGCCATTCTAAAACTTGTATATTTAGTCCCTCTAATCCTGAATATTTGTTTACGTTCTAGCTGTTAATAATTAACTGTATACATTTAACTCCCAAAATCCTGGTTTATATTCATATATATCAGTTATTCATATCACAAACACAAGCACGGACGTTCCTGCTGGAATATAAACTCCCTTGATATTGCTTTGAACTATTTTGCAAAAACAGACAGCCTCGGAAGCCTATTGGCTGTCACGAGCGTTCGGCGACGCTGATTGGCTGCTGCCTGTTTCCGGGGCTCCATTCCATTAGTGACGTTTTCCCACAGTCGCCGTGCGACAGATTGGGGAGAATGGCTGCCAGTGGAGGTTAGATCTTCTCTTCAAAATCCAAACTTATTTCCAAAAGTTTTCTAGTCTGTTTACGCGTTATTCATCTCTGATATTATTTAGTTTTGACGGAACGAGATAGAGTTAGACGGTTTGTTCGAATATACAGCAAACTCCGGTGGTTGTTTGGATATAGGCAGAAAAAGTACGGAGAGGTAGCGGCTAGCGAGACTAGCTCAGCGAGTGACTGTGTAAACACTCGCTTATTTGCTCGCTGGTTTACGATACAGTTCATTCAGCTGCGCTATCCTTCGTGTAACTCTGTACTTTCGCCATATTCAATGCGTTGTCACGGTTTATTTAGTGCTATGAAAGGGCTCTAGTCTGGACTTGGAACGGCTCGACACCGGACTAGCCTGATGTTGTGCTAACCGGTAAAACAGCACCTGAATTAGCACAGCTAACAAGTTAAGCACCGAAACTCGCTTGCTCGTAGTAACTAAACACAATTCTTCGATCAGATTATCAGGAGAGTGTTAAATGTCCAAGGTTGTCGAAAGCAATACTAGTTCTTTAGAACATATTGCTAGTTTTCCTGCTCTTAACTAGTTTCACAGTAATGTCATGCGGGGGCTGTGGTTGGTTGGTTAATGAATAACATGTTTTCTCAGATTTATTTTTTTTGGTATGAACAGCTCTAAAAGAATATTAGTAAGTAAACTTAGTAAGCCACTGACTTTGCACAGAGCCTGTGGGTTTGGAACATCTGTTGAATGAGCTCTTAAATATTTTTTTCCAGTTTTATTTTTGCATTGAAACTCTAATGTAGTTTTGTAGCATTGTTATATGTAGCATTGAAATGTAGTTCTAAAAATAAAGAGCTAATAAATTGTAATAATGGAAGTTAGCCTTTTTACATGTCCGTTTAAAAGCTAGAAACTAAAACCGACTGCAAGAGAGTCATACTTGTAATTTATAATGTTTATTGTCACTGTAAAACCTGGAATCATCTCAGCTGTCTAACTCTTTTGTAGGGCTGCACGATAAATCGCATGCGATATTTAATGCGCATCTTGTCAGAAAGCCGGTTCTGTAATCAGCGGTAAATCTCCATCACCTGCGGGCTTTCACATTGAGCAGCATTAACTACACAGAGCAGTTGTTCACTGACGAGCTGCGCACAAAATCGCGCGAATATGAACGTGGTTTTGCGCACCTCGTCAGTGAAAACCGGCTCTGTGTAGTTAATGCTGCTCAATGTGAAAGCCCGCAGGTGATGGAGATTTACCGCTGATTACAGAACCGGCTTTACTGATAAGTTGCGCGTTAAATATCGCATGCGATTTATCGTGCAGCCCTACTCTTTTGTCTTGTAGACGTAGGAAAGCTGTTACAAGTACAGAATGGGACTCCAGCAAGCACAAGCTACAACGGGGTAGATGCCCTTCATGCCTGTAACATCCTCCAGCAGCTTAAAGCCTTGTACGACGAAGCTCAGCTGACTGACATTGTCGTGGAAGTGGACCATGGCAAAACATTCTCTTGTCACAGAAATGTCCTCGCTGCCATCAGTCCTTACTTCAGGTGTCTCCTCAACACATCAATGCTTTAAACCTTTAAGTATAAACCATTTTCGTAACATTTGTTGAGAAACTGTGAAGTGATAAAAGCTAAGATTGAAACACAGACCCTTCAGTTACTGAAAATATGACAAAGACTTAACTATTAAATTATTATACATGGGTATGATGGCTTTTAACTGATCAGACAGTCAGACTTTTCAATACTTAATCAGCAAAAACTTTAAAGGCGTGTTCCTGGTTCAATACAAGATCAGCTCTATCGGTAGCATTTGTCCCCATGTTTAAAAAAAAATGTTTACAGTAAGCCAATGTAAGTATACCGGGCAGGCAATAAACATTAAAATGTGTACTCTTTCAAAAATATAGCCACTTGAAGATGTAATTACATCATTGTAGACAATGATTTTGTTAATTCCAATCTTTCAGCTTTGATGTCATGAACATGCAAACCTGTTAACTCTGGCATGATATGCTAAATAATTAAAATATTGCCACCTCAGAAAGACATTTGCACTTGCAAAGGCTAAACAAGTGTTCACCCCCTGGAGCATTGACCTGCTGGTTTGCATCCATATTAACTGTTTGATCATTTTTGGTTTTAAAAAAGCTTTGATTGGAGTTGAGTTTACTAATTTAAATAGAATTTAACTAGGGCTGCACGATAAATCGCATGCGATATTTAATGCGCATCTTGTCAGTAAAGCCGTTCTGTAATCAGCGGTAAATCTCCATCACCTGCGGGCTTTCATGATCACGTGATGGAGATTTACCGCTGATTACAGAACGGCTTTACTGACAAGATGCGCATTAAATATCGCATGCGATTTATCGTGCAGCCCTAGTTAAATTCT
>NW_015548296.1:3473924-3499090 GCF_001515605.1 Sinocyclocheilus anshuiensis | reverse complement strand
TATTCGTTGCATCCAGTGGGGACATAATTATGGATTATAATGACTTATACTGTCTTTTTACGCGTTACGTTGCATCGCGCCGTGTAAACATAAAACCATGTCTGCATTTGTGATCGGAGAAATGACAAACAACATTTTTGCGGCGTTATGCAAATCTTATGCAAAGATGTAGGTATGTGGGGGCGTGTTAGAACGAGCCGTTTTAGGTAGGCGTGGCTGACTCTTAACTTTTATAAAGAATATCTCTTTGGATTTGAGACTTTAGTCTTTGCAACTTTACAGATCTTCTTTATGCACCAAGAGCGTGTAACACTCCAAAGAGAAAGGAAAAATTGAAATCGCATCATATGACCCCTTTAGCAAACTACACATTAAATGTAAAAAATGTAAATGTAAAAAAGCTTTGGAGTGCCACTTATTTAGACTTGAACATGTTTGAGTTAAGTACTGGAATGGAATCGCACATTGTAGAACCACAGTTGACTAAACGCATACTGTCGTAAAAATTTTGTTTTGTTCACATGGCAATGGTGTTTGTTTTATCTTTTGTCAGATCCATGTTCACAAGTGGCCTTACAGAGAGCAGTCAGCGGGAGGTGCGGATTGTTGGCGTGGAGTCGGAGTCCATGCATTTGGTTCTGGACTACGCTTACACCTCACGTGTCACTCTCACCGAGTCTAACGTGCAGGCACTGTTCACTGCCGCCAGCATCTTCCAGATCCCAGCCCTCCAAGACCAGTGTGCCCAGTTCATGATCAGCCGTTTGGACCCTCAGAACTGCATTGGGGTCTTCATGTTCGCAGATGCTTACGGCCACCAGGAGTTGCGGGAGCGCTCGCAGGATTACATCCGCAAGAAGTTCCTGTGCGTGATGGGAGAGCAGGAGTTCCTTCATCTGACCAAAGAACAGCTGGTCAGCATTCTCAACAGTGACGATCTGAACGTGGAAAAAGAGGAGCACGTGTACGAAAGCATCGTGCACTGGTTGGAGTATGACTGCTCACGTCGGGAGGCAGATTTACCTGAGGTTTTTGCCAAATGCATCCGCTTGCCCCTGCTAGACGAGGCCTTTCTGAGCCGTATACCCCCAGCCTTCGCTCTGGCCTTGTCCAGGGATCCCTCGGATAAGGGTCGGCTCAATGGCTGCCCGCAACGGCTGGGTATGACTGCATCCGAGATGGTCATCTGCTTCGATGCGGCTCACAAGCACTCAGGGAAGAAGCAGACCGTGCCTTGCCTGGACATTGTTGCCGGTAAGGTGTACAAGCTTTGCAAGCCACCTAATGACCTCAGAGAGGTTGGCATTTTGGTCTCGTCAGAGAACGACATCTTCATCGCTGGAGGCTATCGGCCGAGCAATAGTGAGGTGTGCATCGACCATCGCGCAGAGAGTGACTTCTGGCAGTACGAGCATGCTGGCAACAGGTGGCTCCCGCGATCGCCCATGCTGCGGGCACGCATCGGCTGCAGGTTAGTGCACTGCTACGGGAAACTCTACGCTATGGGTGGTCGAGTGTATGAAGGGGACGGACGAAATGCTTTGAAATCTGTGGAGTGCTATGATGCCAGAGACAACTGCTGGACAGCGGTCAGTCCCATGCCGGTGGCCATGGAGTTCCACAGCACAGTAGAGTATAAGGACCGCATCTATGTGCTGCAAGGTAAGTGGGGTTATTGCAGAGTCACCTGGAATCAGGGTCATCAAAGTGTGCAAACGCGTATATCCTTGTAATTCATTGGCCTGTCATGTCTTTTTTGCTCTGCTTGGATAAAAAGGTCAGGTGGGTTCACCTCTCTCAGCAAAATCGGCAATAACTGAGAGCACAAACGAGCTAGACTAGTATTTCATATTAGGGATGGACCGAAATTTCAGCCACTGAATATTTTCAGCAGACAATGCCATAGAAATTGAAATAAAGACTGTTTAAAGTCGATATTACACACTGAAACATGCTTTCTCTAGTCAACAGTTGTTGCCTATGTAATATCACACCTGTTTGAAAAAGGTAAAGTTATATATAAAAAATCTAAATAAAACGAGACATGTTTGTTAATTGAAATAAATGTGAAATAAAATATAAATATTAGTTTATATAAGCAGTTAGTTGCCAAGGCAGCAATTTTAGTTTGAAGCACTATAATGACTAACTGGAAAGAAAATAAATGTTAAAAACTAACAGTGAAATAAAAATAAACAAAAAATTTAAATACTAATATAAAAAAAAAAAAGATAAATAAAAATGACAAAAATCAAAAACAAAATTACTGAAAATTTAACTAAGATTAAAATGAAAGCAAAAATATAACAATAAAAAGGTCATTCAAAATATTTTCAAAAAAAATATTCAAAAACGTTTTCAACCTTGTGAGTCCAGAATTTTCAGTTTTGGACAAGTAGTTTAATTTTGGTGCTACGTAATATAAATGACTAATTTGTGATATTAATTACATATTTAGCCATTTTGGCTATCCGTGTGGATGTTGATCATTCTTTTTTTTATGACATTTTCCCAGGAGAATACTTCTTCTGTTTTGACCCACGCAAAGACTACTGGGGCCATTTACCGTCCATGAAAGTTCCCCGTACTCAAGGCTTGGCCGCCCTGTACAAAAACTGCATCTACTACATAGCAGGCATCTGCAGAAACCACCAGCGCACGTTTACCGTGGAGGTGTACGACATCGAGCAGAACACCTGGTGCCGTAAAAGAGACCTCCCCTTCGAGCAAGCGACCAGCCCCTACATCAAGGTGCTTCTGCTTCAGGGCAGATTGCATCTGTTTGTTCGGGCTACGCAAGTCATGGTAGAAGAACACGTGTTTCGTACCAGCCGCAAGAATTCTCTCTACCAGTACGACGATGAAGCTGACCAATGGACAAAGGTCTATGAGACGCCGGACCGCCTCTGGGACCTCGGCCGCCATTTTGAGTGTGTGGTGGCCAAACTATACCCTCAGTGTCTTCAGAAAGTGCTGTGAGCGTCGAGGATGTGCTGTTTGAGACAGCTGATCAATATTTTTGGAGAAGAGGGATGATGGTACTGCTCAATACATGGTGCTGTTTGTGTCCCCAACACCAGAACTGCAGGGGAAGTCTTAAAGCGTTAAAGGTTTCAATCAATAAACTTGAGGGTGCTGTTTGAAAAAGAAAAAAAAAAGCAGTATTTTATGTTAGACACAATCGCTTGTTTTACAGTTAGAAAAGTGAATGATAAGTGCAATTATCTTTAGTTTTTTTTGCAGATTTTGAGTCGTTTCTGCTCCTTTATATCTAAGTTTTTGTTTCTGTTTTGGCTTGGGTTGTTGGCGAACATGAGCAGTTGATGTCCTTAAGGACAAGCAGTGTGTCAGCAGTTGAGAAAAAAAATAGGTGAAAAAAATAAATATGTAAAGCTATAAATATTCATACGGGTATGATGAGCATTTTTGCTCACTGTTAGTGTGAATACTGAGTTTTATTGTCATTTCTTTCAGGTTTTCAGCTGAATAAGTTGACTCTTTGTGGTTTTCTTAAGAATTTAGTTAGAGAATTTTGATTATTAATGGAAAGCAATTTATATGCCAAGGTGTGGTTTTTTTTTTTTGTAAATCTTTTTTCTTTTTCCTTTTAAGTCAACCCATGTGCTAAAACATCGCAGCAGTTTTTAATTTTCATTTGGACTCTGCTTTTATGATGTTTCGTGCAGCTCCCACATCGAAATCTATATCTTCGCAATTTCGCATCACCAGCCAGATCTTTAGTGAGGTTACAAGATTTTACTCCGTCTCCATATTGGAGAAGAAAAAAAGGATACCAGCTTTGTGTAGCTGAAATCAAAAGTGGGCAATTTGTTGACCGCCAAACATGGCTCAGATCAGGAGAGAACACCGATAGTGTTGGAGAAGAGGTGGCCAAAATGTGGATGCTCACATTCCACTGTCATTTATTGACTCCTCGTATCTGAAACCTATAGATGCCTCCAAAATGCCAAAACGTGTTCAAGGAGTCTTAGCCTGCACCCCGTGGCAGCAATAACCGGTGTTCTGTCATTGTTCCTTAGATAAAGTGCATTAGAAACAAATAATTCCAGAAAAATGGCCTTTGTTTTGCCATCATGGGTTGGTTAATGTTCAATGAGAAGTGTTGCTAGCCAGGGATGTTACAGTGCCTGTTCACATGAAAAGCCCAGGCATCAGTGATGGAGTGAGAAAAGCCACTATAAAGTCTTACAGTTCAGTTTGCTTCTGCACTAAGGTGCTTTGACTTTAGGAAAGGTCTGTTTCGCAAATGAATCCAGTCCTCCTATTTTAGCGTTTCCCTGTAAATGAACACTTTCTTTCTTTGTTCCCTCCATCCCCTCATCTTCCAGTCTCAAACTACAGAGAAGAAGAATTGTTTTTGGTGCTGCTTTTTGACAATCTTGTACAGAATATACAGTGATTTTACAGCCATTTGTCATTGCTTGACGATTCCAAAAGATGTCAGTCTTATAAGTTATTGTGTTGTTTTTCCAGCCTCATGTTTATTTCGTCATGCAGGTTCCTGATTTTGCACTACATTATTTCCTCCCTTGAGAGCTTCTCAGAATACAGCGCTCTGTTTTCAGACACGGAGACTGAGGACGTGGTGAACGGCATCTTTAAATAGGACAGCTGATGCGCTCTCATGTCGGGCTCTTTGTGCGCCTGCGAGGCCCAGCTTCATCTGGGGCTTTGGTGGAGGGAGAGGGATGAGAAATTGCATTGGCTTTGGTGCAGTTGCCGCACGTTTCACATACTTGCATACGCTCAGTAGCACGGGAACCAGAAATGGACACTTCTCAGGATTATTGTCGATACACAGTACTGTATTTAAATGGTTTGTTTTATGTGTAATATACTGTACCATATGTTTGCTGTACTTGCACAGTTTAAAAAATGTTTTTTGTTGAATAGATTTTTTTTTTTTTTCCCTCCTTTCAGATGGGTGTGTTTTTTTTTTTCTTCATAATTTTAATATTTACTCTTAGGTTTGTTAGAGTTTATGATTTTGCTCTGTTAAAAAATTGTGAATCACAAAACATAATATAAGCATTTTTTTTTGTGTGTTTCTTTGTGATTGCGTCAGTCTTAAAGAACACAAAGCATTACAGAAAATAAGTTATGGCAGTGCTACTTTCCAAAACACCAGTCTGTCTAGATGTTAAATAAAAGCTTGGAAAGAATTTCTAAATTATACTTTTGTGTTGTTGGCTGCTGCCGGTGTGAATGCTCTACAGCCAGTTCTTCCATTTGTCACAGCTTGCAGTTAATTTATCCACAGAAGTTTAAACAGTGTTTTCTTTTCCTTTTGCATTATTGCTTTACATTTTGTTCATTTTTTTATGTAATTGGTTTGCTTGTATGTATGTATGGTGTGAGAGTTTAGTAAACATTCATTGATCTCTACTGTGAAATTCACCTTGCACATAATTTGAAAAATAAAAAGTAAATGAGTAGTGCTGGTATTTTTTGCAATGAGTAAAGAACTGATATAGGAAGTTGAAAACTTTTTTTTTTTTAAGATTTTGTACATTTAAAATTTATATGGAATTAGCCCTATATGCAAATACATTTTTAAAAGTGCAAATATTACATGTAATCATTCGACTAATATGAGGTTTAAAAAATATGTAACAATAAATATGGCATAATAATGTTAAAAAATAGCAATGTCGCTTAAAGTCATTTTCGGTATTGTATATATGTATGTATATAAAACAAGCCACAGAGAAAATTTTATGTCATCTCCAACTTCTTGCACTATTACAATAACTATAACAATGAAATATATGGTCTTAGGTACTTCTTTATTATTATTTATGGCACTGCTTGCATGTCCTGGCTGATAAACAGCCTTATTTTTTGGGTGCTACTAGCAAAGTCATTGTATTGTTTCAGCAAACATTCGGTGCAGTGTTACACTGCACCCTTTAAAATGTTTCATATGTAGAAAGAAGCTATGAATGTAAAGTAAGGAGAATGCTTTTCTAGTGATCTAGGCAGCTAGTTTTCTTTTAATATAAAATCACAAATAGGGGAAAGAAAATACAAACCCAGGCTTCATTCAATGCTCCTTTCAGTTCTTTGTGCCTATCAATTTTTAAAGAATGGCTGTTTTCACTGCTTTTCTGTCTATGGAGTGGTTATGTCTCATAAATCAGCCTGAGCTTACAATCATATCGATCTGACTGGAGTTTCTGCTTTCATCTCACTTGGCTTCATGTGAATTGACCATCTACTTTAAAGGGGTCATATGATGCGATTTCAATTTTTCCTTTCTCTTTGGAGTGTTACAAGCTCTTGGTGCATAAAGAAGATCTGTAAAGTTGCAAAGACTAAAGTCTCAAATCCAAAGAGATATTCTTTATACAAACTAAGAGTCAACCACGCCTACCTAAAACGGCTCGTTCTAACACGCCCCCACATGTCTATGTCACTATGTGGGAAGATTTGCATAACGCCGCCCAAATGTTCACGCAAAGAAAGAAGGCGTAACTTATTCTCGCTGTAGTATTGTTGCCGCCGCCGCCATGTCGTGAAGGCGCTGTGTGATTCGTTGTGAAAGCGAAACTACTTTGTTTGGTCTTCCAAAAGAGGACGATATTGCTTCGTCATGCCTGGAGCTGATCTGTGCTGGTTGCTGAGGAAATACATCAACTTCGTGCTGTGGATTGCCGGATCGGCTTTCACCGCGGACGAAGCAGAGTCCAGCCCGTGGTCGTCACAAGTGGTTGCCGCAGGCATCACAATATGGTAAGGACGTAACATTTCCGTCACACGCTTGAGGTATTCGGCCAATCACAACGCACTGGATAGCTGGCCAATCAGAGCACACCTCGCTTTTCAGACCGATGAGCTTTGTAAAAATCGACGAGGTTCAATAATGTACAGTATGTGGAAAATAATGTGTTTTTTGAACCTTAAACCGCATAAACACATTTCATTACACCAAATACACAAAATAATGTTCTTTTTAGCAACATCATATGACCCCTTTAAAGAGTTTCTCCCTCATGCTGGGGTATGTGCAATTTAATTATTCAACAGAAACCTATTTATCATCAAATTAGGAGGAGAACTGAATATTCATTTGCTCCAAAATTGTGACAAATTAGAAAATTAACTTGTCAACTTATCTAGCAGACTTCTGCTCTCAAATCTAAAAAAAAAAAAAAAAACAGTTCAGAATTTATTTTAAGACACAATCGACACTGACAAATATATTACATATCTAATATACCATATAAACAGGCTCCTAAGTGTCTATTATGCCAGCAGCACGCAGGAAGAACATATATAAAAAAAAAAAAAAGCCAGAGAGCGAGAGAAGGGAGAAAACGAGTGTGAGACCCAGCAGTCCCATGTGTAATAGCAAAGGTAGAGGGCTTCATCATACTGCCCTTGGCTTCACTTTCTCCAATGTCACCCTATATGCAGTGGAAGAAAGACAGCAGGAATACATCAGACACGCTTCCACCGCTTCTCTACCACACACACAAAACAAATGCTCCCAGCTGGAGCTCCATCATAAGCTCACCTGAGCAGCTTTGACTTTGGCAGTCGGGCTGTTGGAAGTGTAATGGAAGAGAGACCCCTGATACCGCCAGAGAGCCCACCTCACAGAAACGAAACAAATGCACAACTGCTATTTCTTTTGTTTAGAAAGCAATGACATAAAAACGAAATCCATTACGATGGAGACAATCAGAATGCAAGGAAAGCATGAATGCCTGCAGCTCATGTGAAATGAAGGACTTTCATGCTTGTATTTTTCATCCCATTTTTTTCCTTCGAGCCGTTCCTGTAAGAAACTTATTCATGTCTGGTGCTTATTCATGAGGACATGCGGTTTCCTATGTAATTTATAACCTAAACACAATCGCAAAAGCTTTTCAAGGTTGTAAGCATTTGCAATGAAGGATAATCGCGCCGTTGTCAGCTGGTAACTGTAATCGTTGAAAATGATCCATGTCTCGCAAACGTGTAATCTTCCTTATGTTTATGAGAGATGCTGAGTTATGAGAGGTTGTATATTTTGTAAGCCTGGAAAGACGCGCATGTAGTAATCACTTTTGATTGATGTTTTCTATTGTTCCTTCACTGTGACATTGTAAGGTAGATGAAATTTGATGAATTTTCTGTCCTAGGGGTGAAACAAGAATCCAAAATGTTTTGATTGTTTGATTGACTGAATTGTTTTTTTTAAGTCTAGGATAAATGTGTTTTCCAATTCATTCCAAAACTGTCTTCACGATGCTTTAAAAAGATCAGTCATACGAATTATTTGTACTCATAACAACAATTGCAAAGGCCTAAGCTGACCTGAACATAAATACTGATTACACAGGAAAAGTAAATTGCTCATGGTCATCATCTAGGCAGAATATTAATAATGCCCATATGTGTGCATATCATATATATGTCATGTGTATCAGGTTTTAAAAAGACAGCACTGCTTTTAAAGTAAAACCTGCTGCAGCCTGTCATTGATGTAAATCAAAAACAAAAGACAGAGATCACTCGCTCTTCGCTAAAAATGTAGTAGCTTGAATAAAGATTAATCTATATTCAATTTATAGTTTATGCATATACAATTTGTAATTTGTTTTCAAAGCCTATTAAATTCAGTTATACTGTAAAGTTAAATGGCTATATTTAATGACTTAATGGGAAAATGCATTTAATAGAGACATCAGTAGCACTATTGGTATCAATGATACTGGCTTTCATTAATAATAGACTACTTAGAAAAAATATGCCATTAAACACATATTTATAATAATTAAACATTATTAAAGACCATATATATGTATATATATATATATATATATATATTGCATTTCTTGTATTTCTTCTTTGCCAACTTACATTATATAATGTTAATGAGATCATTATTCAAATGAATGAAACATTATTAAGAACCATTATTTAGAAACATTAAAAAATGTAAACTAAATACAAAATTATACATGTTTTATGAATCTTTTAAAACCCAGGCTATATGACAAAAAGAAAAAGTAAAAAAAAAAAAAAAAAAAACTAGCAGACTGATGTGCATCATTTAGCTGGTAAGTTTCTCTTCTTGCTCGGAGTTGTTTTCTTCAATACGATACGTGACTGTGACCTAATAGGTGTCATCAGGAATGGGTTTTATTACAGTTAGAGAGGACATGAGATGAATTGAGAAGCAATCTTGTAGGTGACTGATATTTGAGAGTTTATGGGCGTAATGGTACTGAACAAATCTTTCTCATTAAAATGCTTTTCTTTCGTTTGCTGTTTTTCCATCTCCATGTCATGTGAGTAATGAATCGCTATATGAGCAGGCAGGTGTTCGGAGCTAGTGACGTGAGGTGTTGCTACGGTATTAAAAACACTGTCACACATTTGCACACAAGCAAGCAACCGGTCTGATACTTTAAGAGCTGTACATTTTCATTACTGATTAATTAAGCAATAGAAAGAGTGCTGTTCCTCAGACCAGCCTCTTGTGACATTGCTTTTATAAAATAAATGGTTTAATGAACAACTTAATAACAAGTAACTTACATTTTAGACACAATTATTATTAATACATAATGCCATCCTTTACACTATGCTGTTTTTACATTGTTTATCAGTACTAGATGGATGTGTTTGACCGTCACACTCACATCTTCCATATTATGCAGCACCTCACACATTCTGAAAATTCCACCTCAAAAAGGTATTGAACAATTAGTACACATTGTACCATAGTACGAATATGTAATGATTCAATTTACAGCATCTTCATAAATTAATGTTCAATAAAAAAAAGAGCAAAATTCAATTCACAATCTTTACACATTTGTAGATCTAGAGGTCAAGATATAAAATCTTGTTGAATTTTATGCAAAAAAATTATATTGCTATCTTCACTTCAATCAAAGTTATTAGTTACGACTTTTCCAACTGGTAAATAGTCTACAAACTTCCCAGGAGGACTTGAATGCACCAGAACCCACAGTAGAAGTAACTGACTCATAGTGGCATTTTGTTCCTGTATGAATTCGTTTTTGAAAAATCGGTTGAATGATTCAAAGTTTCACTAGATGTGCTTCCATTACAGATTTGCACAAAACTTTTGCGATATTTTATAAATGTTGATAAAGAACTATTGCTAAATTACAGTGTTTCCATTAACCAAATCTAATGCTACTAAAACATACTCTTTTTCCTCTTGTGATAAATGATGGTGACTGATGTTGGTAGGTTTACGTGTATTGCAGCCACTGTACTAGCCAGTATTTTTAATCGAAGGAGATGCAGGCATTTAAATTTTTGCGAAGCAACACGGAGAGACGCTTATAAACACAAGCATTGACTAGAGTGGCAGCGATCAGCTCTGGTAGCCATGGCGGAGCCTAATGCACCGCAGAGTAAATGGGGTTATCCAAGCGATATTGGCAAGGAAAGCCCTTTATACTTGGGAGCGACCATCTATAAAGTGTTTCTTGGAGGTTATAGTACATTAAAGAATGATCGTGAATTTTATGCACGCCAGGTGACCTGTAAATGCGAAAAAAACTGTTTCCATTGCAGTTTTGTGAAATTTTCCTTTTTCAAATTGCCTGAAAAGCCACCTCACTGAAAGTAATTTGTCCAACTTACAGCCAAACATGTTTTGGTTGATATTGCTGAAGGGTGAGTAGATGAGCACTCTGGAGTATATATCATTGGGCTTTATTTAGCGAAAGCCAGATTTCCAGTTGTTTCTCATTATTTAGGCCTTTGGGTCTCTGTGAACTTCTAAAACAAGTCTCCGCAGATCACCATGGTCCCACTGTCCCTTCTCGGAGCGCTGAGCATGCATGCTCAGGGAAAAGAACATGGCCTGTAGACCTCTGACTTGGCTCTTTCTCTCATTTTCATTCTCTGAATGTAATTACGTCTGTGCCATCCCATTGCCCCGGGACAGGAGTGTGGTGCATGTGCCAGCCCTGAAGGACTGCCCAGCGAGCCTCATTACCCTGCCACAGAGGACGGGAGTATAGATAAAGAAGGAATTAGTGGCCTCTGTGGCTACATGGCATCCCAAAGTGCAGCAGTGACTGTAAACGCTTTCTGTAAGCCTAAATACTCAGTCCAAGCATGCAACTTAACATTACTAACACTACTATGAATCACAAAATATTTGATGATTTTCATGCTGTGATGCATAAGAGCAATAACTTATTAAATTATTAATAATAACTAAATACTAGAGCAAGCACCACTATTATGGCTCAAAGTATGTGCAGTTTAGGCCTGTTCAGACCAAGAATGATAAAGTTCTGTTTATTGTAAGTGGCCACTGCTGTCCTGTTGTCTACCTCTTTAAATGCTCAAGCGCTTTAAAGTCAGGTGAATTCTGACTGGCTGTCAATGTTTTATTGGACTATTAGGAGGCCACAAATGATAAGGGCCAATGAGGGAATTTGGCCAGGACACCCCTACCCTTTATGAGAAGTGCCATGGGATTTTTTGATGACCACAGAGAGTAAGGACCTCGGTTTAATGCCTCATCCATTTATTGTATAGTGTCCCCATCACTATTCTGGGGTGGTAGGACCCACACAGACCACAGGATGAGCTCCTCCTGCTTGCAACCTAGTTTTCCCTGGAGTTCTCCCATCCAGGTACTGGCCAAGCCCAACCCTGCTTAGGGTCATTGGGCAACCAGTCGTGTGCTACAGGGTGTCGCGACTGCTGGATGGGGCAGATCTGAATGCAAGCTTAGAGACTGAAGAAGTCGAATCCAGTGATTGGAGAAGTCAGACATACATCACAAGAGAAGTTTTGATAAAAAAAAAAAGAAAAACATTTGCATGTATGAATTGTTCTCAATAAGAGTAAAAACATGCATTTAGGAAAATGACGTAGGGTCTAGGGTGACTTCTAAACAGCTTTTTCATGAGTTTGCACTTGCATATAATAGGATTTAGCAAATAGTATGCATATTTGGCGTGCTGTCTTGAAGGAGGTGCTCCGAGCTCGGAATATAGCCCAAACACAGAGACCCCCCGCCCCAGGTGAGTTGGCTGTGTATATATATACATATCAAGCTAATTAAGTTGATCAACTAGACGAGCTCCACCTGTGCTGAATTGGTTGATTATCTGATTGTGCTCCTCCTGAACCTTGCTAATAAAACATCATGTTTCAACATCTGTCCAAGCTGACAAAATGTCTTTCTACAATCACGTTTTTTTGACTCCCATGTCTCAGGTTTATAACTAAACGGCATGGAGTAACTGCATGAGCTTCTACAGAACTTTACTATTGGCTCGAACTCTTGACTTTGCACATGCTCAAACCATTAATCTTACAGGTTTGTTCACACAAAGCATCAATACAGAACTGATCTGGCAATGTTACAACTTCTGAAGCCAGCGAACTGCCAGAGCTGATCTGCCGCCGTTTTGACAATGGGTCTCGTTCACAGGTGACCTCTAAATGGAAAAAATGCAGTTCCAGAAAGTGCTGTATGTGTGAAAGCACTTCTAACGTTTTCAAAACTTTCCACAAAAAGTGTCACCCCCTCTCCTTTAACATTTTCAGGAACTCATCCATATAATTTGAGAAATGCTGACTGGCTCCTTCTGACAGGAAAGTTGTCACTTCCTGGAATTCTCAACCTCTTTCACACATACATCATGCTGACAACAGTAAAAGATAGTTTGCCTCTGATGTCTTCTGATGCCTGTAATGCCCTAAACCCTTGCTTCTGGGATGTGGTGTTACATGATCTCAATTATCTCTGAATTTCACAAAGTGACTTCATTAAAACAAGAAGACTCATATTCAAAGGTTTATCGACATTATTGTTCAGCAAAAAACTTCTGAAATGCGAAACCTCTCTCTCCCTTTACCTACATCTCTCTCTGTAGTTGAAGACGAGTGTGATATTAATTTGGAAGATGAAGCGGCATTAAATTTGATTTTTTTTGGTGAAGGATGCAGTGCCCAGTGAATTGTCCAGAGTCTCTAATTTATTACCATTTAAATAGAGGAATCATTTCTGAAATTATTTCAGCTTCCGTTAATGAGTTTTTAGTTGCCAATGTGAAATGAAATGGAACCCTAATGTGCACAGAGCAGAAATGGTCTTAATTTAATCATAGACCACACCACATTTAGGAATGGCCACACTAGCCTTGGAAATGGAACTCATTTGGTTTCAATCTTTATTTTTCACAGGCTTTGGGCTCTCCTTCAGCCTTCGGCCTTAATTCCCTGATGATTACTGGGATGTATTTCCAAGCCAGAAGGCCCCTAGCACATGGATTTGCTGCCATGGCAAGAAGTCCAGTCTTCTTCTGGCTCCTCTAAATCAGCAATGTTTTATCTGTTTGTCTTAATCCTGGCTGGCCGAACAAGAGTTTTCAATACATATTAAAGCTGAGTAATGTTAAGTGATACTTCATTTTCAGCTTAGAATCGATTTTTAGTCCAAAACTAGGCTTTCATTCTTTTTCATTGTCATTGTTAAATCTTTTTCAACCAACCTCACGATTAAACATTGTTTTGAAGAGCACAAATTGATATTTAATGAACTCTTTTGAGATGGCAGACTGTGTTAGCCTATTACGAAGCACACTATAGTAAAAAGTGATTTATCAAACATGACTTTTCAAATTGCATTATCAATATCAGCATTTTTCTTGCAGCAGATATAGATTTGCGCAGCCCAAACAGTTTAGTGTAGGACTAACTGTGACAAGTGGGGCAGTTTTAAAGCCATCAGCATGTATTTCCCAAATTATTATTTTTTCCTAATTTAGGTAACTGGCTGTGTGCTCAACATCATCCACTGTGCCCCATCAGCCAAACATTGTGACTTGAATGAATACTCACCACCATTATTTAGATATTATTGCCTCAGTGGACACATTTGCCAGGCCTGGAACTAGTGTACTGGCCTCTACCAACTGGATTCTGGCTTGAATGTCCCATTTGTTTTGTGCCCCTAGTCATGGTCTAGTGGTGAATCCAGTTTTTCTTGGGGATTGCATTCATCATGGTTGGTGCTTTTTGGACCAAATTGAGCTTTGGCAACTTGTTGAATGGTTCTACTCAAAAACTTCTTATATATGGCAGAAGAGTATATCTTTGTGAAGAGATTTGAACCTTTAATATTTAAATATTTTATATATTTTAAACATTTCAATATAACAATTATATGCACACACTGGTGTTCAAAAGTTTGGAGTTGGTATGATTTTTTCCCCCAGCAGCCCTCATAATCATTCTATATGCTTATTTGATTAACATTTCTTATTGACGCAGATCAGTTTCATATTTGTATGAAAACAGCATTTTTACATTTTACTTTTTTTCAGGATTGAATATGAAGTTCAACAGAACAGGATTTATTTAAAATAAAATTGGTACAATTGGTCTTTACTGTCACTTTTGATCAATATAATGCATCTTTGCTGAATAAAGGTATAAATTTATTTAAATAAACCCCAAAATAACCCATTTTGAACTGTGTGTATATTTATACTTATTACATTTATACAATATTTAATATTAAAGTATTCTTAACCATTGAGAACAAGTAGAAATATGAAATTAGTTTTTTCAGGTTCTGGTAAGTTGGAGCAGAAACATTCATATTTAAATATTATATTCAACACTGAAGTACTATATCTGTTATACATCTATTCATTACATTTATATAGTATTTAAATATTTAATCATTATAATATGATTTAAGGGCCATGACCAAAAGGTCGGTAAGCTATTGTTTTTCTCCCTTTTCAACCCAAAGCTAAAAAAGCCTCAAAGCTTTCTTCATCTGAGTCAACCATAATATTCTCTATCCCCTGTCTCGCCATGGGTATTAACCGCTGGTCTCAGGCATAGCAGGACAATGACATTTACTGTGGCTTTACCGTTCTTCACTTTCCCTTACTTTTCTCTCAAAGGAAAAGGTCAGACTTGAGGCTTAATAAAGTAGCTGGAACAGAACAAAACAAACAAAATCAGAGCCGAGCCAAAAACAGTTATTCTCTCTCTGTAGCCTGCCTGCCTAATGTGAGTACACAGAGGTGGTGCTGTAACGCTTTCCAGGGTGTCATTATTGCAAGACATTCCAGCAGAATTGGATTATGGATGGTGAGTGAGATTTCGCGGTGAGCTTGGGGAGGGAAAGAAAGGCAGTAATTGGTCACGCTTATTTACTGCTGTGAATCAAGTCGCCCCGCTTTGAGTTGCGGTGCACGCCCGCTTGAGGATTTGGCTCTATGCACAAATTACGGAACGTTTTCCAAGCATAAGTAGCTGGAGGCGTAATGAAGTCTCCTTTCACCTCACACTCACTTACTTCACCGCCATCCCAATCGGCCAACAATAAATGCCAGGAACTGCCCAACGGACCCTAGGCTGCTGACCAAAGCCTCTGTATGTGTTAGCAGCACATTACATCATACCTCAGATGGTCAGCTATTATTGAGGACTTCTATTGTACTTCTAAATAACTTTTTTTGTACTACATGAATCCAAAGGGGAAAAAAGATGTCCTCATTTTGGTGCATTTGAACATTGTTTACTTACAACAGGGGTCTACAGTATATAGGCCTACTTTCTTGATGCAGTATGTTGGACATCAGCAGTAATGGTAGAACTTTTGAAGTGTCTCTTTGTACTTTCCTTTGCTTTCTTTAGAAGTTTCTAGATAAAAACTCAAGGAAAGACAAAAGAATTCACACATTCATGCACAAACACTTTCAAAAAGTGTTCTAGATGTGCAACTCAAGCCAGTGGATATGAAGAGTTCAGATGCAAAAGCCTCTAAGTGCCATCTGAAATTTTCATCTAAAACGAGCATTTTTATTAGGCTTCTATGTTTAGGTTCAGCAATGTATAGGTCCTTTTCTATGCAATTAAAGTGAAATAACCGAACATAAATATAGGAGCCTGATAAAAATGCCCATTTTAGATGAACATTTCAGATGGGATTTAGAGGCATTTGCATCTGAACTCTTCATATCAACTGAGAGAAAACAAGGCTGACTCGTATTGCAGCGAATTCCGGTTTCGGTGGCACATAGTAAACAAGCCGTATTGGCCTGTATTTGGACAGGAAGTGCCCACCTCAACAGATTTATTCTTGTGTTTTATAATGAGCTGGATTTTTTAGGCCTACTAGTTTCGCGCTGTGACCCCTTTCTGAAACCCATGTTTAATGGAGTAAATAAGCACCCGTCCACAGGCATACCCACACAAATACACTTTTAGCTCTCTCCTCCGCAGGACAGAGTCATTACATTCCCCTTTATGCCCCAGCTCGAATCCGTATCCCACTGCCAAAACCTGCAGGTCAAACTAATGAGGAAGAAGACAGAAAATTGCAGTAATTAGCCTTTTGCTTTTCTGTGCTCTTAATGAATCTCAGATCAGCCCTTCACTCATTAAATGCTTTTACCTGTGTAATAATTAACCAATGAATACATTAGGAAACAAAAAGGAAAAAAATTAGGGGTGACTACCAAATGGAGACTCATTACCGGAGCACCAATCAGGCACAGGTCCTAATGAGGGCCCTGGTCATCGGCAAACACCCCGAAACGCTGAACGTGATCAATCAAACTCTGGCGGTTGGTTGTTTGGTGTGACACAGAGCGAAGGGCAAAGAGAACGCCCTCATCATCATCTGCACAGCGGAAAAACTCATTAGCTCAAGGTTTTTAATTGCAGCAGCAATGCGTACAGAAATGTTTTTTATAACATCTCAGAGTTTCCCTAAGCACGGCTGATCTGTTAGGAATTGCTTATCACTGGGGTTGAATGAATGATATAGATTCTGTGTTATAAATATAAATATTTTTTCTTCAACAAAATGTTTTCTTTAATAATTTGGTGAAAACCTAGAGTATTTCCATCAATCTTTAATGTCCCTTCAATATTTAGTAAATTTTTCTGGGCAGAAATATGCAGGAAAAATGTAGTGTTCTTTGTTTATTATCATCAACATTTAAACACTTTAGCATGACACTAAAATACTTTCTAAAATGTTAGGTAAGAAACAGCTTCACAAACAGTCTTTTCAACTACACAGTATTATTTCTTTCTTACAGTCATTCATATGATCACAGAAATACTGGGATGAATGTTTATAGTTCAAATATAAACACTGATGTCTATGGTTGCGATCAAAATAGAGAAAATCATCTTTTGAAAGTAACTGGCGCTACAAATAACATTTGTGTCGATTGCATTGTTTCACTGGTGACAAGTGACTGTTAAAAAAACATATTTGTCATTGAATCATTCATTCAAGAGATTTCTTCAAAAATGCTGATTCATCTAGTAATGAAACAAGTGAAGTATTGAGTGAGTCATTGAATCATTCATTCAAACCACTTTTTCATAATTGTAATATTGAAAAATGGGTCTATTAAATATATTTAAAATACACATATATTAAAATGTTTAATAATTCATTCAAATTAATTAACTTTTAAATAGACTGCAGCAATTAATATTTTGTCACACATTACTTTGTTTAGTTCAGAATCATGGGAGAATCGTGATCTCTATTTAAGAAAAAAAAAAACCGTGATTCTCAGGTTATCCAGAATCATGCAGCTCTAACACGCACACAAAACACTTGCCACACCTTCCAGGAAGCATGGTAGGCAGGTTTGACGACTACTGGAACATGTATGACCTGTATGGTGCTGTTTTTCTTACTGCAGGTTGCTTCTTGTTCACAGTGAATGACTACCGTAACAGACAGGGAGAGGCAAACGGCTCATGAGAGGGGCTCTGTGGGGTAGAGCAAAGATCAAAGGTCAAAAAACAGAGCACGTACATTGGCTGCATCAAAAAGATAGAAAACAACATAGAGAGACATTAAAATTGCAAAACCATCTCCCTTCTTTATTAATGAACTGTATTTGAACAAATATTTAAATTGTTTCTTAAAAGACTGTCTTTCACATTTGTGAAATTCAAAGAGCTGTCTCTTGTGCAAAAACATGCCTAATTAATTTATTCTGTTTTAAGCAAGTCTGCTCTTTGTTTTTTTTTTCCTTTCTAATTTTATTTCATTCTGTTTAAAATTGCATTTCCAATAAAGTTCATTCCAATGCATATGTTCACAGGAAAAATTTGCCTTAAAATACTTTAGAATGATGTAAAGTCAGAGTCTTAATAATAACTTTAGTTGTTAAAATTCTTTGCCTATTTAACCTCTTGTCAACCAGAAACCCTGAAATACAATATTTTGAATGTTTGGAAACTGTGATAATGACCATAGAACGGCAACTAGAATAAAAGGGGGACAAAACCTCTCTCAAGGACAAAAACATGGTGTCAGATCAGGATTTACTATGCAGCCATGACTGTTTGGAGCTTTGTTCAATTTTTCACGCCAATTAGAAAGCTGGGTAACAAGTTTTGAAATGTCATAGCTAAGGGCGTGACTAGCTAATGAAGCGAGTCCCGGATGTTCTGAACCAGTAGCTTGGAGCTGAAAACTCTCTATATCTCTCTCTCTAATGTATTTTTCTTTTTCTCTCTCCTTTTTACACACACACATTCTCTCTCACATTCAGCAAATTGCCAAGCCAATAAATTAGGCAGGCCCTGTTCAAGGTCTGGGGACAAGGCAAAGGACGCAGAAGAAAGCCCTTGAGATTGAGAGAGGCCTGCACGCTAGTTGAGTGTGGTTGTCTCTGCTTGATTCCACGACCCTTCCGCACCCTTTGTATTCTTCGTCTTTTATGTCCCCCACCCTCGTCATCCATCCCCTAGTGCTTTGGTTTGTAAGTGTTGTCCTTCATGGTCTGGCTTTTACAGAGCTTTCCTTTTTTATGAGCTTGTGTCCAAAGGTTATGAAATGACCCATGCTAGAACACATTAATACACACTATGACCAAAAAAAAAAAAAAAAACCTTATCCCAGATCAACTCCAACATTTATAACACTGATGAGAGAAAAGTTGGATTCAGAGCTCATGTATAATGTTAAAACATCTTGCTGCTCTATGATCCGTTTAGACCGGTGGTTTTCAGAGTGGAAATAAGTGGGTCGGGCAAAGTGTGAAAATGGTGCTGTGTTTATGGCAGAAAAATGTAAGTTCTCAAATTCAGTTATTAGGTTTGTGGTTATAACTGTGTCACAGCGGTGCTTTTCAGCTGCGACGCTCCTCACAAACTGTAGGAAATCAGACCTATCTGATTCACGTACAAATGACTCGTATGAGTCGGTTCTTGTAATGAATCATTTAAATGACTCAAAAACTCAGGAGTTGGCGGCATGAATCATACTGATGAATACTTCAGTTAATGAACTCACTGCATCCATCAGAGCTGTTGCTTTGCCATTGGCAATGCTCCTCACAAACAACAGACTACACTGTGAGCCAGTTCTTGTAATAAATCGGGCTCTTGAAAATGACTCGTGAACTCATGAATTTTGAATTAGTTTGACAAATCTTTCACTGAATGAATTCAACGACTCTGTCAAAGTCACAGCGGCTGCTGAATCAACATAAGGCTCGCTTACTGAACTGTGCGCGTTCCATCTCAAAGCATCATGGCTGTTTTTACATAGCATACATGAATCACCTCGTAGCAGATCTATACAGGTGGAGCTGGGGAAGGTGGAGGGTTTCTGAAGCAAACTGCTACTGCTACGGCAAGCATTAGTCATATATTTGAATGTTGAGCAGCAAGCTCATTGGGTACCGATAAAGGAGAGAACCAATCAGCTGCACCATCTAGAGTTTCATTCCAGAACTATATATATATTTATCTATATAGGCTACTTTACAACTTTAAAGATATAAAAGCCATATAGTAATGAAATAAAATTAATTGGCTAAGTAACTGGTAAGTAATTAAAAATATTGTTTTTTGTTTGTTTTTGTAATGTTTTACTTCTGTTTTTGGTGGATATCAGTATCAAGTAAAAGGGCTAGATAGGGTTTTTGGGTCCTATAGCATGAAAAAAGGGGTTCATATATTTTATATCCTGATTATTAAGACAATATGACCACTGTTCCTACACACTCTTACAAAGAAACATCATTCATCCCAAAGCTAAACATGTGGGGTTAAAAATTAAATCTTAAATGATCTACACTACCATTCAAAAGTGGGGCCGGTAAGACTGTTTTTGAAATTCTCTTAAAGGGGTCATATGATTGATTCCTAATTGCATCTACTTCCGGAAGGGCAAATAAAGTGCTTTCGCTTTCGCATTGAAACACACAGCGTCTCCCTGACATGGCTTCGGCAACACTACTGCTGTTCCTGAAACCACGCCTTCTTTCTTTGCGTGCACATTTGGGCGGCGTTATGCTAATATTTCCACATAGTGACATAGATATGTGGGGGCGTGTTAGAACGAGCCGTTTTAGGTAGGTGTGGCTGACTCTTAACTTTTATAAAGAATATCTCTTTGGATTTGAGACTTTAGTTTTTGCAGCTTTACAGATCTTCTTTATGCACCAAGAGCTTGTAACACTCCAAAGAGAAAGGAAAACTTGAAATCGCATCATATGACCCCTTTAACGTCACCAAAGGTGCATTTATTTGAAAAATACAGTAAAAACAGTAATATTGTGAAATATTATTTAAATTTAAAATAGCTTTTCTATTTGAAAATATTTTAGAATGCAATTTATTCTTGTGATCCAAAGCTGAATTTTCAGCATCATTACTCCAGTCTTCAGTGTCACATGATCCTTCATAAATCATTCTAATATGCTGATTTTATGCTCAAGAAACATTTCTTATTATTATCAATGTTGAAAACAGTTGTGCTGCTTAATATTTTTATACAAACCATGATTTACAGGATTCTTTGATGCATAAAAGGTCCAAAAGAACAGTATTTAAGTACACACAATAATATCCAAGGATTGCCAGTGCTTTAACAGTTGTGAAAAAAAAAAGTTGCTACAGAGACATTTCCCTGTGAGACTGCTGTGCCGAGATCAGCATTTAGACTTACTGTAGTCTTCAGATGCCTCCACATAACAATACAAGATCACAGATGAAATAAACGGCAATCAGCGAAGATCTGTTTAAGCTGAAAAAGCGGCACAGAGCAGCATAAAGGATGATGTCCGTATGTGTGTGTGTGCCTGTTCCAGCCCGCATGTTGCTAAGGGAGGTATTGAAATACTGCTTCATCAGTCACTACGCTGTGTGTGTCCCATCTCTGGAAAAGGGGAGGAGATGAAAGTAATTTAATGTACGTCTATAATTAATTCCCTCTCTGTTTGCCATTGAGTGTGTGTGTGTCTGGGCCACTGTGATTGAGTGTATTTATTATGTGCTTTTGAAGGAGGTGGCATGATGGGGCACGGCCCAGTGACATCGCAGTGCAAGACTCATCAGTCCTGGGCCGGGCTATGGGACAAATGTGGGGCACGACAGAACTGCAGTGGCACTTTCTTTCTCTGTAATTCTCTTTCTTTCTTTTGCGTCCTTTCCATTGTCTTCACTTGCGAGCCTTTTTTTGTCACAGTTTCCTCTCCTTGATGATCCTTCATTAGATTCACAGTGCCGCTCAGACCGTGATTAAAGCTGTCAGTTCAAATACTCTCAAAGAAGCATTAGTCTCTCTTGATATCTACAGTAATTAATGCATGGTAAACAGATGTTGAAAGAGGTCAGCTGGCATTAGACAGGTGTGAAAACAGGTGACTGTAATGGGCGGCATATGGAGGTGTGATGGATGAATGTCTTTCCCCCTGTGGCAGCTGGTGACGGGTGCTCTCTGTGACCCTCTACGAAGAGCGAACCAACATTTCGGCCAGAGTTGGCAAACTCTCCGTCCCCTCCTTCCAGTTCACATTTACTCACAGTTTCATCCTTTAAATGGTTAGTAATAGCAATTGACCCGATATATTGCCAAGGCCAATATTATCGGCCAATATTTGCCATTTTTTGAGGTCTTTGTTTAACAGTTCTGTCCAACAATTGATAGGCAAATATTAAGACCATTACTTATGATAATTCTAATACTATAATAGAATTGCATAATCAAGAAACTGCTATCCAAAATATAAAGTAGAAATAAAATGTATCTTATAGATTTAATTTTAAAATAGTATTGTCAGTGTAGTGCTTTTATCTATTTATTTATTTTTTGTTTATCATTTTGCCTTGTGAAGCACTTAATAATAATACATTTTTTTTCAAAGGTTATGTTATTTAATTCCAATGATTTCAGTAAGCAGTTTTTTTTATCATGTAAAAAATAAATGTATTTGCCGAAATTATGCATGTACTATTTAATATCTGAAATTAAATAGTGTGAAAATACAGGCTTATATTGGTTTTATATTGGCCATCGGTTAACCTGCTCTGTAGATATCAGCATGGGCATCGGCCATCAAAAAATCCATAATGGTCAACCACTAGTTATTAGGCATTATTAGGCTAGTTTTAACCCCATATTCAAGAAAAAAATTCACCCTAAAATGTCTTTATTTGCCATTATGTTGCTCCACTCCCATATGACTTTCTGTCTTAATTTGGATTGCAATATAAATCACTTCAGTGGTGTCATTTCTGAAGCATTAGTCCCATTCACTTTTATTACATGTAAAAGAGCAGCTCGGACATTTTACAAAACATCTCCTTTTGTGTTTCACAGAAGAAAGAACGTCATATAGGTTTAGAATGAGATGAGGATGAGTAAATGATTACGGAATGTTAATTTGAGAAATAACCCTTCAAACCCGAACAAATGCAAATATTCATTAAAAAATGCAATATCTATGCTTTTTCCATGTAGAACTTAATCTCAGTCTCAGCAACCTGATCTAGCCCGCATGGTATGAAAAATATCAAGCTGTAATGACCTCATTGTCATCAGGTTGTTGATTACTGACAGCTACAAGCATATTCACTTCTTATATTACATGTGTATGTCTCAGCAACTTCCTTACACTCACACAAACACACACGTACACAATGCTGTAGGTATTCTGTGTCACTTGGCGAACTCTCAGCAGAGCTTGTTTTTACGGTGGAGATTATTTCATGTAATTGGGCCCTCTGTGGTAATGACCTTGCATCTTTTTTCCCCTTCTCTCTGTAAATTGGAGAAGGGAAATCTAGTTTGACATGGAGCCCAGAAGATGTATTAGGATTCTATGGTAACTGCCTGGCACAATAAGGTCGCAGCATAAGTGTTTAATTAGAGTAAGTGTGGCCATCCCTAAGGAGAGACATTTTATTACCTCAATATGTCATATGAAAGATTCACCAACAGAGAGAGAGGGGGCACAGTAAAATATAAAAATGAGTTATATTTTCAGGTATGCGGTAATTACAACAAATAATTTGCTGAGGTTTAATAGATATCAGTGTAAAACTCAGGTTAAATGCATACGACACAGATTATCAGATATATTTTGTAACGCAGCCTAATCCATTTGCACCAGCCACATATTTCAGTTTTGCTTTAAGCGATTTATGAAACATGCAGCAAAATGCACCAAACTGCAAAATTACTGTTTTCAAACAGGTTTACCAATATATCCCTAAAACATGATTTTAAGAATAGCTGGTTTTGATTCGAAAGCAACAGAAGATTTGTGGTTAACGTAACTTGAAGTTCTCGGTAACACTTTATTTTAAGGTGTCCTTGTTACACGTTACACGTACTTACTATTATAATAACAATAAATTATGCATAATTACTTGCAAGTAACCCTAAGCCAAACCCTAATGCTAACCCTAACTATATAGTACATGTAGTTAATTAATATTACTCGGTACTTAAATGTATAACTACACTGTAACAAGGACACCTTAAAATGAAGTTTAACTGTGTTCTCAAATATTATGTATACACAAGCATACTTCAACTAGAAGGACTACAAGAATGTGAGTTTATGTGTTTGAGGAATCAGGCTGCTGTGTAGTCTTTATATAACAACTTGGTAACACTTTAGTACAGGGACCAATTCTCACTATTAACATTGGACCTTGAAATAAAGTGTGACCAACAACTTATTAAATAACATATCATTTTCACAATTCATACAGTATGTTATGCTGTACAAAAAGTATTTTACACATTAATAATCATAAAAAATGCCATTTTAAATACCCATGTGAAATCCTGAGAAAATCATTCCATTGTTTAAGCCAAACAGATAACCCCACCCACAATCACACACCATTGGTTGAGAGCCGATTTTGAGTTTTCTGATTGGTTATCACATCCTGTCAGAGTTCTGTTGTCACAACGGTGAGTGTTACCACACAAGAGATCTTCATTAGATTTTAATTAAGAAGACAAGTCATCTGAAAGCGTTATATCAGGGGTGCCCAAACTCGGTCCTGGAGGGCCGGTGTCCTGAAGAGTTTAGCTCCAAGCCCAATTAAACACACCCGAACCAGCTAATCAAGCTCTTACTAGGCATACTAGAAACTTGAAGGCAGGTGTGTTGAGGCAAGTTGGAGCTAAACTCTGCAGGACACCGGCCCTCCAGGACCGAGTTTGGGCACCCCTGCGTTATATGCTACACTCTTTTTGTCCAGGTACGAACTTTACCCTATCAAGATGACACCTGAATGAGGTTTAAACTTAAAGATGGATATTTCAGACACTAGAGGTCAGTATTGCTCCGTCATACAGATGAACACAGCTGAAATAGTTTTAAATGCAGATTTCTGTGTGGTCACAGGTGTTTTCTCTGTTAGAATATTTAGGGGAAACGGTTCAATCCGCTGCTGAGAAAGAACAGCATCAGTGAAATGTCAGTGTAATCTCACTCACCTCAATACCAGAAGCACAAGTAGTGATTTAAAGCTGTGGTCTTTAATACTAAAACAAACAACATATTCCAAAGCAGTTTACAGTGTGGAAGCAAACACCAATCACACATTGAAATATTGAACTGACCTTCTGTGAGATAATACAAAGTTAAACAAATTTTTTTTATTTTTAATTTAATATTTTAGCAACTAGCTAAAGTATTTCATGTTTATTTTATATATATATATATATATATATATATATATTTTAGTCAGAGAGGCAGAACATGTACTATTTTATATTACTATTGAGCTGACATGAACTAACAATCAACAGTTGTGTTTCAATCAATTGTTTGATCACCACATTTGAGTGATCATTGCAAAAAATGTGTTTATGTATATATATTCTGTTTATGTATATACTG
>NW_015548296.1:3466804-3473823 GCF_001515605.1 Sinocyclocheilus anshuiensis | reverse complement strand
TGTTTGGACACACGAATGGGAAAGTGTCCAAACTTTTGACTGGTACTGTACTATAATATACACAAAGAATATCGGCCGATATATCGGTATCAGCCTTTTTTTTTACTCCCTAATATCGGTATCGGTATCGGCCCCAAAAAAAACCCATATCGGTCGGGCTCTACTTTTAACTAAGATTAATAAATACTGTAATAAATATTTCCCCATTGTTAGTGTTATTTAATGCAGAATCTAATGTTGACTAACAGGACCTTGTTATAAAGTGTTAACAAAATTACTTTCGTACTTTATACATTTGATGTCAATTGAGCTAAAAGGAACAAATACAGAAACCTTTTTGGCTAGTTGGGCCGAAATATTACATTGCAAAATAAATTACAGTCTTGGACTTCAGGCCACCGTTATTAACATTGGAAACACAGTCTCAGTATAGGTTCCAAAAGCGGTAAGAGAGACGGAGGATTAAAATTCAGAAGGGAAAACCTGACCATTTTCCCCCCTGCAATTGATTGGCGAGGTGTTGTTGTCAACATTAAGATTTGATTACTGCTGACACGATGGCCTGAGTGGAAAACAAAGTCGCGTAATGCCAGTGATGCAGTGTGCATATTAAATATAGCACGGATCCTGTCCCTGTAATTAATATGCTGCTGTGGTTTATGAATTTCCTGTCAAAAACAGAGGACCACAGCAGCATGGACAAACATATGTTGTTTCAATGCCCATTCACTCACTGTTATGTGCTTAATAGGCGGGAAAAGAGTTCAGCACTGCAGCATTTCTAACTCTCCATACAAAGCCCCCAGTTGTTTGAGGTAAATTTATAATCAAATTATTTCTAAATATTATTGTTTGAGTTCTCAGTTATTACCATGCACTTGCTGTTCTGTCTCGCTGTGTGTGTGTGAAGGTTGCGTGCCAACATTATTTTAGGATCTGTTGCTGTTTCTCTTTAGGATTTTTCTCACCTGCTCTTGTGATATTTGCCACTCCATATAACACATCAAATGTCATATGTGCCTTCAGTCCTGAAGATTTGCTGATCATTATCAACCTGCCTGTTAAGAGATGTGACAATTAATGGATTCATGTAAATCTAATTGCAATATGTGCCCTGAGTCAGATGATTTGATCCAATGTCAATATAGAAGAGATTTTATTTGATCCTCTCCCTTTTGTAAATTCCTTTAAAACATATACTCACTTTGTACTTCAGAATATTGTATCTACGCAACTCTGAACTATTTTCTGTTCAGTTTAGAAATCTCTAAGTGGATGGACCTTGACGAAATTGATTGGACTACTATTCTGTGTGTACTTTCTTAATTGACTGTGACCGTTATGAAATGATATCCTTTTCTTTAGCCTTTATGAGACAATTTTATTATTTGATCATTTTACCAGTTGTATAGCTGCACTACGGCTTATTAAATATAAACATATTTTAAATATACAGTGTATATATTTCAAAATAAATAAATATGTAAATATATAAATTTTATTAAATCTTACAGAAAATATGCATCCAAGCAATAAATATAAATAAATATTTATATAAAAATATATACTATAGAAATACTACCATTTAAAACTTTTATAATGTTTTTGAAAGAAATCTCTTACCAAGGCTGCATTTATTTGATCAAAAATACAGTAAAAACAGCAGTATTGTAAAATGTGATTACATTTTTACACGTTTTATGTTTTAATATATATATAAAAAAAAAATGTTTTGCAAATCTAATGATTTAAAGCTCAAGAAACTTTTCTTTTAATTACCAGTGTTAAAAACAGTTGTGCTGCTTAAAATTATTTGAGGAAACATTTTTCTTTTTCCAGGTTTTTTTTTTTTTTTGATGAATGTTCAAAAAACGTTCCTAACCACAAACTTTCAAACCGTGTATGGAAACCATGATAATATGACCAAATGCAGGTTCTTCTCATTTACAAAGGAATTTGATTGTAGATTTGATTGGGTGGATCAACTGTCAATCTGGATGGACCAGTGTGATCCTGCCCCTTGCCAGACCTCACCTCTGAATTGCATTATTTGGGCTCTCAAGCCTCTGACTTCACTGTCAAAGATACTCCCATTCAAAAGGTCCCTGTTTATAAAGTCCATATTTCAATGCACATCTCGGGTCAAAAGCACTGCTCCTGAGATTGTTTGAAAATAGAAAAATGTTCTTTTAGGCATTAGCCCTACAGAGCAGTTTTGTCCCTTTTTTTCCTCCTATGGAGGAGAAAATGAGTGATTCGGCTGTATCTGGGCTCCTTCCTCACTTTGTGTCATTTTCAGGCCAGCGCTCCCCAGACAGTCCTCCAGCCGTAGGCGTGACATATATAACGCATGGACTCTGTCACGCTGCCTTATTTTAGAGTGCCCCGCTTGGCTGCGGGAACTTTAACTTTATGTAAATCATATTAATAAATTTGCGCCAAAGTTGCTCAAAGGATTTGCACCCACGTTACTGGAGGGTGACAGAAGGGGGGGACCATAATCCCTTTTGTTCAGTTCCGGCTCGCTGCAAATCCTCGGTGTACTTGTGTATGAATGATAGTAGTGTGTATGTGTGTGCAGGCAATACTTTAATGTCAACTTTCCATTCATTAGGACAACACACAATAACATACAATAACATACAGTGCCACTATAATAATTGCAGATGTGTCAAAGCAACAAAATATGATGAATAATTGATTAATTTGATCCTAATTTACCACCTGAGCACCGTTTGCATTCAATTTTCATTTAAAGCAATTATTTCAGCATTGCTTACTGAGTTAAAAGCATTGCTTTGGTAATGCAGGAATGGAGTTAAGAGTGATGGATGAATTCAAACTGCTGACATGAATGCTAATCTCATATGTAAATGTGGCTGCTCTAAGTAGTTGCTGTCTTTTGTGTAGCTTGTTTGCTGTATTGAAAGATGTGTTCATTGTGTTGGTTAGTTAGGCTGGTTGAGGCGTTTTTTCAATGCTCCTTGCACTGTCAGATTGGACGTTACAGTCTACACACACACAGCGCTATATAGATGTCCCTCTGACTCTCAATTATCAGAGCTGTGTTACAGTTTTTCTCAGTCGCTTTGGTGCATTTCTCGAACAACACAGTAGGGCTATTGCAGACAGAAACAATACTGTACTACATCGATGTTTCCTGTCGGCTCAATTTTTGAGTGGACTTTGCTGTTCCGATTCGCATGAACGGTAAATGAGTGGAGCGACTGAGCGGAGCGCACACGCATTGAGCGGATAATACGCAGAGCGTCACACCACGTGAAAGTGAAACCTGAGCGGTGAACTAATTTTCGGCAGCCGAAATTTCGGTGCATCTCTAATTATTGGCGACATCGGAAATGGATATTATATAATAGATGCTTTTTTGAACATTTTAGCAATTTAAAAATATTAAAAAAGGATTTTTTACACGGCACCCCTGCTCTCGACAGACGGCAGCCCAGGGTGCCGCGGCACCCCGGTTGGGAAACACTGGACTAGATGATGTGGAGGTTGAACAAGTAGTTTTGAGAATTTCATTTCTGATCTGAGAAATGCACCAAAGCGACTGAGAAAAACTGTAATATAGGGATGTTAATTAGCTCCCTGCAGGGTTAAAGTTTAAAACTGTTAAAACTTAAATGCGTGTCTTCTTTTCTCTGATGATGGTGGTGGCTATGAACTCAGACTTACTAATTACACACACTCATGCAAACATAGGGATGTAGGGGATAATGTACAGTCAAGTGGTCATTAACATGAATATTATTGCAAAATAATTCCAGTCAGGGTTTTATGTAATGATGACTGCCTGGCTGTACATTATTCCACTTAGTACACAGCCACTTAATGAACAAACAAACAAAATAAATAAATAAATAAATATTAATTTAAGAAGAAATTATTACTTGTAGAGACTAAAGAGTAATGTATTTGTCTTCATCTAAATTATGCATACCAATGAAATATTTTCTTTTTGAAGTAAATACTGTATATAATCGAGGCAGATTTTTGTCTATGTAGTCTACCTTTCCTGTCTTAAAAAGTCCATCAGAAAATATCAGATTGCAACAAGGGATATACAGTCTATCTTCAAAAGTAAAGTGACATTGAGTCTCATACTCCACCAGTCCCTCAAGGCTTTTTATTCATTTTAGATTCTTTTTAGACCATTAGTCCAAGTAGGACAGTGATCCAATTCACCATGGACTAAAGACTGGACAGAGGGCGTCTCCCACCAAAACCTCTGAGCAAATTCATATGATGTCCTAGAAAATGTGCTGTATAAGACCTATGTGATGGATGGATGGATGGATGGATAGATAGATAGATAGATAGATAGATAGATGGATGGATGGATGGATGGATAGATAGATAGATGACAGATAGACGTGTAAGGAGCATTGGTTAGTGTGACCTCAACATCATGTGAACAATACAGCTGATGAGGATAATTATAAAGCGGAACTGAGATGTTTCAGCATTAGATATGGTAAATAAGGAAGAAGAAAAGACTTGATGTTATCTTTAGGTCATCATTAGCTCCCATTGTGTGCGTGTGTGTGTGACTAAGGTGTACGACTACTAATTGATCACACAGGTTAGTCTTGGTGAAGGTCAAGGCAGACATGGGTTTCAAGCTTCAGTACTTGAAGAACACAGACAGACTGGCAGAAACCAACAGTATACCTTGTAAAGTCCTGAGTGTGAAATACTGACAGGGAACCGAACAAAGCGGAACAGTACCATGAACCTTACAGTGTATTTTTAAAGTGACACTTTTTAATGTGAACAATGATATAATACTTTTCATAGCTCTCCTTTCAGCTTCTTTTCAGCCCAGCAGTAAATGTCACATTCAAAATGCACTAAAACTACCGTATCACTCCATACATGTCTCAACTCATTCTTCTTGGGGTTTTAAAAAAGCTTTGGTTTGTCCACAGACTCGGGTGACCATATGTCCTCTTTGGCCAGGATTTCTAAATTGCCTAAAATGTCTGGGTTTTGGTTTTGTTTTCCTGTTGTCTTCATAATTACTGAAGGTAATGACTGAAAAAGTAGTTTGACCAATAGTGTGCAGGCATTGTACAAAAGTAACCAATCGTGGTGTGTGAGAAGGTGGGCTCTACAGATAGCAGACAATGCAAATATGGAAATAAAGCCAAAACCTGGACATTTTAGGTTATTTAGAAATCCCAACCAGAACATGTCAGAGAAAAAGTGGTCATGAAACCCTGGTTCAAGGAATATGTGATTATTGGATTTTTTTTCAGGAGAAAACCTGGTAAGCAGGATATTGAAGAAAAAGTCTCCATTTGACCAACCTCATTGCTGTCAAGAAGAAACATTTGTAATTTTTCTTTCCTGTTGTCAGTGAGTTTTGAGGTGTCACTGCAGTGAGCAGTGCAGTGAGTCTTACACCTCAAAGAACAGAAAGAAATCTGTACACTATAGAATGTGATAAAGATTTGAATTTGCACACCTGACATTACAAGGTCCTGTACATAAACATTAGGGGTGTAACGGTACATGTATTTGTCCCGAACCATCACGGTACGGATGCCACAGTTCAGTTAATTCAGTCAGACGACGAATACTTTCTGTTTTTGCTTTAAATCTTGAAATCACATAATTATCTAATTCAAATTACAAACAACTGCTCATGCTATATGTGCTTAGCATTACTGTCTGTTCAGAATAAATGGGAAAAAATAGCATTGGGGATTTGTTGCTTTTTCCGGTTGTACCGAACTTGTATCGAACCGTGTCCCAAAAACTGAAGTATGTATCGAACCTTGACTTCTGTGTACGGTTACATCCCTAACAAATATATTACTATTGCCAAAGTAACAGCGAGCTTGATAGAAAATAGGCAGCTGGATTAGTTAAGTGGCTAGGATGAAGAAAAAAGAAAGAAAAGAGAGAGAGGTGAAGAGAGTCCCCCGCAGCGTGCCCTTCAAGCGCTCCTGAGAGCTCACACTCTTAATGGGAGTAAATGTTGCCCTGTCTGACTTCCACCCAAAACTCACACACTTGCCCCCATCAAAGACCCCTGCTGTCCTGTCAGACAGAAAGTCTGTGTGTGTGTGTGTGTGTGTGTGTGTGTGTTTGTGTAAGTGAGCAAATTGCTGTAAGGCCAATGTGAGAGGCCAGAGGGGGTCAGGCACGACCACTAGACGCTGTGACTGAGTGTGTGACCGCCCGCGGGGCCAAAAGCCTTCCACTCCGCTGAATCAGAGCTTGTATATTTGTTTAAGTTGCATGATTCATGAAGGGTGACATGGTATAAGCACAGCATGGGAAACTGTCTGCTTGTGATGTTTGTGTGTGTGTGTGTGTGTGTTAAAGAGACTGCTGAGGGCACAAGGTGAAGGTGAGAAATTGAGAGTAAATTTCACAAACAATTACAAAGATGCGGAAAGAATTAAACTTGAAATGTCGCAAACTGTACTATGCAGTCTTCAAAACATTCAGATGACCAGAGTTTCGTCATGAAATGACTGTTAATTGTAACAAGTGTGAAATGCACTTACAAAGTGTAAGATAACAGGAAGTGCTTAACACATTCCATCAAAGGTGTCAATTTGGGGTGAACTATAGATATGCAGTATTAGCAGGAGAAATAATATTATACATGATATTTAAATTAGGTGAATTACAGAATCTAAACCACATGGTTTAACAGGACAAGCAGCAAAGATGTGAATGCCCTATTAATAGGGGGTTTGTTTACCTCCACTGACACATGTGAATAATCTCGCCCACTCTAAAGCGGTACTGAACTGCAGTGGAAACGCAAACTGTGCCGAGCCGAACCGTGCCGTGACGTTCTGAGCCGTGACGAGCCTAGTCGTACCACTCAGTGTAAAAGCGCCATATGACAGCCTACAGAACTGTATGGTTAATGGTTGTGAAAAAATTATTTTGACTCTTTAGATTCTTTGGGTCTTAAAGGGGTCATATGATGCGATTTCAAGTTTTCCTTTCTCTTTGGAGTGTTACAAGCTGATTGTGCA
>NW_015548296.1:3452562-3466793 GCF_001515605.1 Sinocyclocheilus anshuiensis | reverse complement strand
AGAGGAGGTAATTCTGACTTTGCTATGACAATCTGGCGCTTTTGAAGGACTGTTTTGTTATTAGTTTAAGTATTTGCTATTGACTGTTCAAATGCAGAGTTTTGCGCATCGTGTGTGTGTGTTTGTGAGCGCGCGCGCGCATGTGTGTGTGTGTGAGAGAGAGAGACAGCGTCACATCACAGTAGAGTCAGCTGTCTTAACCGCGGCTTGTGTACTGCATCATTACTGTGTCTGTTCCCCTTTCGGGCTTGAACTGATGGTAAAACTAATGACATTATTTACTGTCTTTACATTTATTTTGAAAGATGAAGCTCGCGATTATGGTAAGGGGCGTTACATTTCCGACGAGTGCTTGCGGTGTTCGGCCAATCACAATGCACTGGGTCAGCTGGCCAATCAGAGCAGACTGCGCTTGTCGGAAGGAGGGACTTTGTAGAAAACGAAGCGTTTGAGAGAGGCGGGGCATAGAGGACCTACAATAATGTACAGTATTTGAAAAATAATGTGTTTTTTGAACATTAAAGCATGTCAACATATTCTGTTACACCAAATACACAAAATAATGATCTTTTAAAAAGCATCATATGACCCCTTTAAATAGTTGAATGATACCCAATATGCCATTATGTCCATACAATATTATATATATACAATATTAGCCATAAGCATAACAAATTGCTTAAGATTTGTTCAGATAATCTTTTAACCTATGTTTTTTTAATCAAGTTATTACAAGTTTTTATGTAGCATAAAATAATAGTAAAAATTCTGGCACTGTACATTGTCCACTGTCAATAGTGTAGTAATGTAGGAAGCAGTCATTTTGAAACCAAACACATTTCTGTTGGTTAACACAGAGAATCTGTTGCGAAATCTGTGCGGAGAAATCTCAGATCCTACTGAAATGACTTGATTTCACCGAAGAAATTTGCTGTACAATGGTAAATTTTGACAGCACCTTCAAATCTTTACAAAGACAGTAAGTATTGCCAGAGAAGATGGATTAGTTGCCACGTTTCAACAGCTGCTCATTTGCATAAAGTTGCCACGATGCCTCAAATGACCAATTCTCATTAAAAATTAATGACTTCCAGTCAGTATGAACCAACCTTGTTGCAGCTTAATTTGCTTATATTCAAAGCCAATACAGATTCCAGGGTTAAAAAGGATGCTGTGTTTAACAATCAAACCTTTCTAAAGTGCATCATGAGAAAACAAACTAATGTATCTCATGTTCATGTTTTTCCATTTAGTACCTGAGTTGATTACCAAAAATGGAGGTTAACTAGTTTGCAAATTAGATGCATCATCTAAAGTCAGCGAATATGAACATATCAGGCAGACTGATGCCTCTCACAGTTCATTTGTTTGTCACAGATTAACTGCTGTTAATCACTGTCTCTACAAACACACACACCTAAATACACACACACACACACACTACTGCACTACTCTAAACAAACATAGACTCAAACATGTCCACTCTCGTTGTCTGGTTCTAGAGGAGATCCAGCAGGGCCTTAATGATTAATTCACAAGTTGTCATGCTGATTTTCCACTATCTGAAAGGCCAGAGTAACCAGCCCAAGCATTAGTTAAACAGCGAGCATCTTTTGACAGACTGAGGAGGAGGAATAGAGAAGGAAATGGCAAGGTTATCAAATAAAATTTGGAAAGAGAGAAGCAGGAGAAGGAATGCCAGCCAAACACAGTCACATTAACCGTGGCACGAGTCCCAGTAACCTGCTCTGTGGAGGCCAATCAAATATTCTATTACATTACACCCCAATTTTTGCCCTGCGCTCCATCCTGTGCCAATTTGGAGGGGCTCCGAGAGGGTTGTGTATACGATGCCTCGTGGAGGAAGTGTTTACCCACTCGCCATCTGTCCGCGTAGTCAGTCATATTGGAAATCAAAGTGGGGGGACAGAAGGGGACCGGTCCCCAGGGTGCTAAGGGCTTTGGCTTAGACCAGCACCGTTAAGCAGCTCATGGGTCTACTAGACATACACATGCAGTCAGTGGATGCAGAGTGTGTGTCTAAGACGACAGAGGCCTCCACCTGTGTCTGATGTAGAGACATATGGTGTGGTGGGTTGATGTGGAGCAATGCAGGTGTACACATATGAACATACACAATCGCAGAACCTACACCCAAAGACTGAAGACTAACAGAAAAGTACAGCAGGCTCTTTTCAGCAAGACATTTGGGAGTGATCCCAGACATATATGGGTTGATGAAGGAATCATATTTGCAAAAACTAGAAGACCATCCGGAATTAATATTTAATTGATATTAGATCTGAAAAACATTGTCTTTTTCAGACTATTTTTACTCTTGTTTATCATTATTGGAAGGGTTTGAAGCTGCAGAGCTAAATGGAAAAGTTTAATCAAGCCATCAGTGAAAAATGGGGGTAAAAACAAAAGTGTTGTGTTTATAATTTTGTTCAGTGTAGTAGGGCTGTCACTAACGATTCTTTTGGTAATCGAATAATCAGTCCATTATTCTGATGATTAATCTAGTAATGGGATAAATAATTGCTTTTTTTGTGGTAATATAAATAAACCTAAGGGAACAATAGCCTTTAAAATAACTTAAATACAAATAATAACAATGAGGCAATAATAATTAGTTCAAATAAAGTATCAAAAGCAATGATTTGATGGCCTGACGATTTCACTTTACAGCGTGATCTAATCCTTGTTTAAAATGGACTAAACATTTAAGTCGAATGTCCACTTACTCTTTTAATATTTGGCATTTCTTTAAAACAGAATGCTACAGCCACTGTAATTTCTTGAATATGTTGATATCAAAACATGTAAAGTCAGAGGGTTTAAGCGAGGGTTTAAACTTTTACTTTGAGATCGCGATTAACAGTTAACATAGTGAGATATTGATGATATTGATGTATTCTCCTGCATTTGCATAGGTTTATAAATGATTTACCTTGCAAATCTGATGAAATGGTGCATGTTGCATCTCCAGATGAATGTTATAATAAACCCAAACTCACAACAATATGCAGCGATGGAGTTTGAGCAGCCTGGCCTCATTGTTTATAAGTAGGTATTAATACGTAACATTTACAAGCACAAAACGTACATTTTTGTACGTTTTTATTGATGCTAAAATGTACAATTTAGACGTATTTCAAAGTTTAAAACGTACAGTTCGCTATGTATTTTTTAGCTAAAAAACATAAAATATTTACGTATCTTTTATATCATAAAGATATTCGTATAAATGCATTTTTATTATTTTATCAATAAGCGATTTAGATTTTTAGACCCCTTAACCTACCAATTTTATAGCGAATATAAAAGGATATAAAACGCAATTGACCGAAATATGCAGGAAAATAAGCATTTTAGTAACAATATAGCATTAAAAATATTTTTATAGTTGCTAATCCCACTCCTACCTCTAAACCTAACTATTTCTGTACAGTATAAGAAAAACATGTCAGACAGATAAATGCAATTACAGTCATTTATTTATTGCAAAAATGTCAAAAGCTGTACCAAAAGTAATCCAAATGACGATGCGTTGCAGCCGCAGTCCTCTCTGGCAGAATACAGTAGGTTTGTGTGAGGTGCAGAGCAGAATTTAAATTGTTAATCGCTGAGAATATTATCCAGATTATTTTCCCATTCCACTCCGTGAACTTGTGAAGGCGCGTGCGCATCATTCAAACACACCTCACCACCATTGACATCAAGGAGTTTGGAATCAGAAGGAGGAATGGCGCTGGGTGTGGTTACTCTTGAAATAAGTTTACAAAACAATGACTGTAGGCAGTCCAGCATTTTGAATGCATTCCCATTTTCAAGTTGAAACAACTTGTTGACTCTAGAAAACTCATGCAAGATGGGCATAAGAAACTCCATGTACAGTTTGTTCAAGGGATCACAGTACATCTAGTAGAGTACTTCTGCATCATAGCATCGTTTTGCATCTTTGCACAGCTGAAAATGTAACCAGCTCATCCCATTGCTTTAGTACACAAACACAGCAGTCATATATGGAGAGCCATCTAGGAAGCCAGCAACGGCTTTGCTGGCACAAAGTTGAATTGAATGACACACGCACTTAAGCACCCCTGATAGCACACGTACATCTCGGAGACGTCTATCTGATGTCTGCATTTACATCTGCAAGACGTATTTTTTAGAGTGTTTGCTCATCTGCAATACGTCTATAGGACGTTTCCTTTTAGATGTCAAATAGATGTCTATTAGATGTCTTTAAGATGTTTATGCTTTAGAACGTATGTAAAACTGACATCTGAAAGACGTCTGTCAGAAGTTTGTAGACAGCAGATGCTTTCCAGATCAAGAGATCTTTAACAGAGATCTTGCAGATGTACGTGTGCTATATGCAGTTGCAGTTTCTCATTCTTTTTGAGAATGTGAGCATAAACTTTAATTTTTCCGTCCAACCATGACACTACAGCCATCAGTTCCAAAGCCGACACACTTCTTGAAATCAAGACCAATATTGTCAAGAAACTCCGTCAGTATTGTCACGATTGCTTCTGCTGTCTCTCCCTGCATATCCACTATAGGCCCAAAAATGTTGAAACAATTTTGTTCAATGAGACACTGAAATAACGCACTACTACACACAGCTGCTTTACCGTAGCAACGTCTGTGCTGTCATCGATCACCAGTGAATACTGAGTCTCTCCGATATCTTTTAACAAGTCTTTGAACATGCATGGAGCTATGACGTTGTTGATAAGTGCTGTACATTTCGTACGATGGATGCTCAAGTCCTTTTCAAAGGCCGAATTCACCAGTTCATCCAAGTGATCAACTGAACTGACTGCTGTGTGACAAGCGATATAACATGCTAGCTGAAGCTCAGCCATTTGATTTACAGTGGAAGATTTTGACACTGTAAAACCATGTCCGTTAGACGTGTTGACGAAAATGGCTTGGAATTTCTCTTGTGTTTGCTGTGCTTGCATATTGTAGGAGATCCCCATGGTGAGCACGAATCTCTGTTTTACAGTACCTGCACATCGCTTTACTTTGATCACCGACCACTTGACCTATCCAGTCTTTAAGTTGTGTATCCTTTTCCCAGTCTTTGTTGTATGTATTGCCATACTTGGACCACTTTGTTGGCTGCACTAAAAACAACAATAATAATAAAATTAATGCCGCAATTTCAATATTCATACCCAGATAGCACACGTACGTCTGCAAGATGTCTGTTAAAGATCTTTTGATCTGGAAAGCATCTACTGTGTACAAACATCTGACAGACGTCTATAAGATGTCAGTTTAGCATACATTCTAAATCATAAACATCTTAAAGACATCTAATAGATGTCTATTTGACATCTAAAATGAAACGTCCTATAGACATACTGCAGATGAGCAAACACTCTAAAAAATACGTCTTCCAGGTGCAAATGCAGACGTCAAATAGACGTCTATCAGTCTATGCTGAAATGTGCTATCAGGGTAAGGATTAATTTTTAGGTGCTGTCAATATGTCAATTTTTTACGTTTAAATGCTGAAAATACGTAAGTATTTGTACATTGTTTGTTAAAGATCTCTTGATCTGGAAAGCATCTGCTGTCTTCAAACGTCTGACAGACATCTTTCAGATGTCAGTTTTACATACATTCTAAATCATAAACATCTTAAAGACATCTACTAGATGTCTATTTGACATCTAAAATGAAACGTCCTATAGACATACTGCAGATGAGCAAACACTCTAAAAAATACGTCTTCCAGGTGCAAATGCAGACGTCAAATAGACGTCTATCAGTCTATGCTGAAATGTGCTATCAGGGTAAGGATTAATTTTTAGGTGCTGTCAATATGTCAATTTTTTACGTTTAAATGCTGAAAATACGTAAGTATTTGTACATTTAGATGCTGAAAATACGTCAGTATTGTACGTTTTAGTGCCTGTAAAAATGTAAGTAAATGTACATTTTATAGAACCACATTTTACGTAAAATACATACAAATTATCATGAGATCACGTTGGTTTGAGATGCTCCACACATGTAAATGATAACAGTTCGTGTGGAGCAGCATTTACTGTGAACGGAGACGCTCTGACATGCATGTACGTCACCTACACGCATGCAAATAATTAAAGTGCATGCATTTATTTAATTGCATCATAGTGTTTGTGAATTCACAATAGCATTATGCTTTATTATGATTTTTTAAAAATGGGTTTAATATCATGCAACCTTGGAAAATGGTATTGCATTTCATGGATTCTCATCCGTAGAATGTGCCACTTCCGTTATTATGCCGGTTACTCAACACGAGCAAAATACAATCAAGAAATTTTTTTTTCGTGTCGAAATCGAGTACTCGAATTGAATCGAGCAATCGTGACAGCCCTAATAAATAGATTATAGAGAGATAATAGAATGATAGAACGGTAGAAAAATAGAATGACAGATAGACGATTAAATGAACAAACGAACAATAAATAGTACAATGATAAAGAGATAACAGAACAATAGATAGAATGTTAGAACAGACAGACAGACAAACAAAAAATAAATAGAACGATAGAGATAATAGAACTATATAATTACAGAATGATAGACAGAATGATAGAACGACAGAATGACAGTCCCACTAATGTACTTAAAATGATCATGAAACATTTGGTGAAAAACTTTCTAAACAATCTACTTTATCTGGGTGGGTGATAGCATGTGAGATCAGCATGTCTTTCTCTCTAACATTCTCATTAGTGACAGTGTGTAATCCTCAAAAATTCAGAAATGCCCTCCCCATAAAAATGATGAAAAATATCAAACTATATCAAATGAGCCATATGAAACTATTTCCTCTTTGCTTTTCATCACCTGCTCCCTCCTCCTGGCACAGCGAGGTGTCCAAGCAAACATCCATCAGGGCTGGATGATATCAGGGCTTCAGACTGATTCAGGTACAGGCGACATGCTAAGCCCGGATCCCGAGCGGATGGTACTAATTGCCCAGTGTTGTTCTGAATCCACTAGGCAGGCTGCCAAGGGAGGTTGGGAGCAGTATGGAGAGGGAGAAAGAGGGAAACAAGACATTCTGATAGGAAAGAGAAAGAGTATGTGAGTCATGAGGACAACCCACGAAACCAAAACTGAGGAATGAAACTTGAGGACTCCTCAACTTCTAATTTCTTAATTAAGACCCATTTCCCTTTCCTCCTCTAACAGTTGGGGTGGCTAATTAGGCACGGCCCGTGCTCGATGTGGAGGGCTCAGAATGTTATATTGACTGGCATATGCTGCAGTGAATGTGGGCAGATTGTGCGTGGAGGGGTCCATTAGAGAAGTCAAGCTACAGGAGCGACTGCAGAGCCCAATGAAGCTGCAACGGTGCGATGAGATGGAGAGGAGATAATTGGGAAGTAAAGTCACAGATCCAGCTGTCCCACGAAGACCCTTTAGGCAGCAACCAATGAGCAATGAGCTTCCAAACTGGCCACTCTGTGGTGCCATTCTGCCACAGGCCTATAAGAAAATACTGCTGGAAAACTATTCAATTACAACGAATCTCTAAACTGAGAGTTTTTAAACTCAGAGCTTTTGCTTTGTAGGGAACATTACTGGTTAGTTTGTTCATTGGTACATGTTAATTTGACTATTAATATAGTACTTTATTTTATAATTGTTTTAAAATGAAAACATTTGTTAGTGTTATTATTTTAATGTTAGTTTGATAATAAATATAGTATTTTTAAATTGCATTTATTTTATTCTAGTATTTTTTATTATTCTATTCTAATTAAAATATATCGGTTAATTCATTTTTACATGTTAGTTTGATTATAAATATAGGATTTTATATTTTATTTATTTTATTCTAATTAATAAATTGGTTAGTTTGTTCATTGTTTATATGTTAGTTTGATTATAAATTAATAGTATTCATTTTAATTTATGTTATTATTTTACTCTAATAAAAATATTGGTTAGTTTGTTCATTGTTTATATGTTTGAATATAAAAAAAGTATTATTTTATTCTAATAAAGCAATATGAATTAGTGTGTTCACTGTTTAAATGTTAGTTTGGTTATAAATATGTTTTGTTTTGATTTATTATTTTATTTTAAGACTTTCCCAATAGACATCAGTATTAAGGAATCCAAATAAATAAATAAATAAAATAATGTTGACTGTTTTTTATTTTTAAAATTACAAATAGCTAAAACGCCACTCTCTCGTGGATGCACATACAACAGTAAGAGATTACGGTTTATAAAGTTTTAAATATGGATATTTTTCTTACACAAATGCATCGCTTCGCTTCGCTTCAAGAAGGTCTTTATTAACACCCTGGAGCCGTGTGGAGTACATTTATGATGGATAGATGCACTTTTTTGGGCTTCAAAATCTCGACCCCCATTCACTGCCATTATAAAGCTTGGAAGAGCCAGGACATTTTTTAATATAGCTCTGATGGTATTCGTCTGAATGAAGAATGTCATATACAACTAGTCTGTAATGGCTTGAGGGTGAGTAAATAATGGGGCAATTTTCATTTTTGGGTGAACTATCCCTTTAATATGTGTGTAAATTTAACTTTACAGCACGTTTGTTCTTCTGAGCTGAATATTTTTCAGCTGATGAGTCAGTGAGAAGGCCCATACCTGTCAGTCAGTCATCTGCTCAGAACCACCACACATGAAGTTCGGACTGGAAGTCACACTGTGCCTGACATGTTTGTGCAAACGCGAGTGACAGAACATGAGCTTCTGCATCTGACAGCAAGAAAAATGAGCCTGTCTTGCTTACAGACAGGTACAGCTCAGCTCCACAACATAAACAGCAATAAGAAAATTTTCATTTAAACAGCCTAATACTAAACCAGTATCATATAACCAGTATTCCTCATATTGCAATAAAACACTTTACATTTAATAAAAACCCCACTTGCTTTTCATGTCACAGTGAACAGCTGTGTTTCAAAACATTTGAGCATTTTAAGGTATCACATGTGCGCTTCCAACATGAAGGCTGTTTCAAAGGGTAGGTATTATGTTTGTGCCGCATACTAAAAAAACTCTTCTGACAATGGCATGTTTCTTTCTTGATCTAAAATGGTGAATAAAGCCATAAATATACACTACAATTTGAAAGTTGGAGGTCGGTAAGATTTGCTTTTGAAGTCTCTTCTCACCGATGCTGCATTTATTTGATCAAAAATACAGTAAAAAGTATATATCATATGGTATATATTTGTGATGGCAAAGCTGAATTTTACTCCAGTAAATATGTATATATGTAAATATATAATGCCTATTATTGTAAAACAATATATAATATATATGTAATATTAATAATAAAAGAAGTGAGTAATGCTCTCTGATTATGAGGTCATATTAGGTCATGAGTGAAGGAACATTTAAGTGATATGAAACATTTTCATAGGTGGCATTTTTTCAGAAAATATAATGTCTTTTCATTACTGTATGAAAAATTTACATATGTGGGCCGTGAGCGAGGCAGTCGAGAGAAGAGGAAGTCAGCAGACTGAAGATGATTTATGCTGTCATGCTTAAAATGTGAAATACAGTAGAAGTGTCCGCAGGGACAGAGAGAGATCTGCTCTTCGCTTCAGGGGTTTAGATACCTTACTTTCCCCCATGAGAGTGTTCACTACGTCCTCTTGGTCTCTCACGAGAGTCGCTCTTTTCCTTCTCAGAAACACTGGCAGCCCACCAGAGACGAGCCCTGACTAATATTTATTCAGTTATTCATTTTATCTCTCTCCATTTGTCTCTGTATCTCTTTCACTCTCAGAGAAAATGAGAGCTGATGCTTGTAATGAGCTTAAAATACAGACCCGACCGACAGGCTCCTCAATAACCTCAAAGCTGCTTCAACCTACCATGTCGACTCTAATTTAGCACAGCATCAACCACCAGATATTTTAAAACCATAAGACTTGATGAGCATGACAGTGTATGAAATACAACACTGCACAGAGCCACACACACACACACACACACGCACACACACACACACACACACACAAACTTGTGATCGGTGAGATGGGAAATGAACACTGTAACACATTCAAAGATCAAGTAAATGCTGCAGGAAAGCAATCTTTTTTTTTCTTTTGTTGTACGTTTTAAAATATTTCTGCAATGGCAAAGCTGAATTTGTTATCAATGTTAAAAACAGGCTTAATGCTTAATATTTTTGTGTAAACTGATACATTTTTTCAAGATTCTGATAGAAAGTTAAAAAGAACAGCATTTATTTGATATAGAAATTTTCTGTAATATTATCCTTTGCAATAATCTTAATAATTCCATCATTCTAATACGCTGATTTGGTGCTCAAAAAACATGTTTTGTAAAAATTGTAAAATAAATTGTGTAAAATATTTTTTTTTCTGAATTTTTAACTGAATAGAAAGTTAAAAAAGATTAGCATTACTACACACACACACACACACACACACACATATATATATATATATATATATATATATATATATATATATATATATATATATATATATATATATATATATATATATATATATATATATATATATATATATATATATATATATATATATATATATATATATATATATATATATATATATATATATATATATATATATATAATATATGTGTGTGTGTGCCATAAATCATGGCAACTTGACATTATACTGTAAGTTCAGTTCAGGCACAACATTTACAATATTATACAATATTGTCATATATTATACAATAATTAAACTAAAAAAGCCATCTAAACTCCATTCTTAAGCTCTATGAACACCTTTTTTTCTTTTCTTTTCTTTTCTTTTCTTTTTTTATATAGTGAAGTGTAAGACAAAAGATCAATAGTTGTGTGTGTGAAGCATCCCGAGAGGTGCAGGTAGAGAGGCACTTCAGGAAGGCCAAGGTCCCCCATCATTGTTTTCTGTCTCTGCTCTCTCTCTCTCTTTCTCACTTCCAATACGTTTACTCCTGAACGAAGGTTAAATCCACAGCAAAGGCACAGAAGAAAAAACCTGTTCTTCAGGCTGTGGGTTTTGACACGGAGCGGATACAATCTTTTGTGTGGATCGTATCATGTTCAAGCTGCTAGTGTAGTTGAACTCATGCCATGAATACTAAATGACAGAGTCTGGGCCAAAAACATTACACATTTCACACTACACCTGACAGGTGAGTAAAATTACAGCAGTGTCAGTGTGATAACAAGCAAATGCTCTTAAAACTGAACATACTCTACTGTGAGATAGAAGAACCGTGTATTTGGTTGTTAAAGAATTACAAAGCTTTTTGTACTAAAGGAGGTCTTAAGAGTCTGTAAAAGTAAGGAAAAGTGTGAGGAGGCTCATAGTTTGGCTGCTTACCACGATCTAGTCACTCCCTGCTGGTATATAACGTAACTACAGCATCTTTTTCCACTGTCGGCCATTCAAAAGTAGCCATTTCGATCATACCATCGATATCTATATGTAGACACCACAGTTAACCACTCCAGAAACGCTAACACGTCAACCATCTTGGAATAGTCAACATGTCATCACTCAGCAAAAATCAACGAGTTATCCAATATGCCACAACATTGCACAGCCACTGGTTGTAAAAAACGCAGAGATGTAAATTCCCAAACAAATGGCATAATCTTTCAGAGGTGAGAATGTGTGCGTCTTGTTGTATTGTGTCTACTGCAGATGCCAAGTTCTGTCATGAAACTCTAGATGGCGCAGGCTGATGGGTTGTTAACACAAACTGATGATATTCAGAGCATTAAACTACTTGGCACAAGCTGATTAGTTCATGTTGCATATGCACCCAAAGAGCTTGCTGCTTTACATTTAAATGGATGGTTAACATTCACTAGAGCATTTCCTCTGCTCCTCTGAAACCCTCCACCTCCCCAGCTCCACCTGTATAGATCTGCTACGGGTTATTTTATATGCTATTTGTGCAGCAGTATATCTTAAATACTCACAGCACCATATCTACATATGTATTAGCAGTAGCAAGTTCCTGTACTTGATTTGCAGCAGCAGCAGCAGCAATAATCTACAACAACAGCAATAACCAACAGCAGCAGCAATTCTGCAGCGTAGCAGATCTATTCCGCCAAGACCAAATACATTAAAACTGTCATGCTAAAATGTTCAGAGAGTTGTCATGGTAGAACTATGGTTGCAACTTGCTTTTCAGTGTTCATGGAACGGCTTTGACCATTCCATGTACAGCAGCCCATAGAAACATCTGCTAATGAGGAATCTATGTATATAAATCTGTGACTGAGATGAACAGACCTGCGTTTTCCAAGGACCCAGGGCTCTTTTCATAACTCCAATGTCAATAGTTTTATATTGATGCTGAATCATACAAATGTCATTCATTTACGCATTGATTAATTCCATTAAAGGTACACAGTTTTTGTATCTTTGTATCTTTTTAGGTTTTCTTGGCACCAATTTGTGCATTGTTGTGATTCATCAGGCTATGGAGAGCACTAATGGGAAATATTAATTACTGTGGTTTTGCAGTGCGAGTTTGGCTATTTGAGAAAAACCCTAAGCTCTAGAAATGCTGTTTTATCACCTGTACTCTGGTAGTTGCTAACCTAGCATCATTTCTGCTCTCTTTGCTTTGGTAAACCCTATGACGGCTTGTCATCTCGACCACTGTTTACTAAATGTTAATTAGCTTGGAATCATTTGAATAATTTATGCTTCTCAATTATTGCGACATCCACCTTGATTTACCCAACAGAATATTTCCTGTCACACCAACCCCAATCGTCTCATTACATTCATTGGGAATGCTTCACTAATCTTGCGTTTCCTTAAGCTGCCGAAAACGCTGCAACATGACTAAAACCAGCTTGGCGTAACGACAATTGAGCTTAAACAGAAAACAAAACAATCTTAAGACAAATTGCTGTTTGGCTCACCAGATGCATACTTTGCAGTCGAACGCTCACATTTTTCCTCCTTTAATTAAACTGACTAAGTTCAGTTAAAGTAGGCAACGTGAACATATGCAAAATGCTGCCCAATGTGACTCAATCCAGCGGGTTGCTAATATGCCGGGTGATTAGCGCGCACTACAGGTGTGCTAGCTAGCTGAGGGGAAGCGTGCAGCGCTTGGCTTCATTCTTCTCCGGGTCTACCCACTTATTACGCTGTGCTAGTCAGGGCTGTTCATTCACTCCAGCAACATCCATCTGCTCCGGCATTAGTGGCTAAATTAGCCGCTTAATGTTGCATATTTGTTTAAGTAATTGACTAGTAATTAATAACCTGAAATGCTGCGGGCTCACAGTTTGAGAAGTTTTAACTGCCTCTTTTGAGACGATGGCATTTAGCGTGATTTCATTAGTATTTGTAAGCATTTGAAAGCAAAGTGTAGTGCTAGCATGCATATGTTAATATACGCTGACAGCATTTACAATACTGGTCAAAGGTTTGGAATAATTATAGTATTATATATTATATGGAAAAAGAATTCATTTTTTTGTCACAGGATTTAATTACATTTTAAAATATATTAAAACAGAAATCAGGTGTTTTAAATGGTAATCATATTTCACAATATTACTGTTTTTACTGAATTTCTGATCAAATAAATGTAACCTTGGTGAACAAAATATGTATTGTATCTTTCAAAAACATTAATTATTCCAATCTTTTATTAATGTAAAATTACTTTGAGAAACATTTGAATGTTTGCAATAATTAGACGCTGTCTATATGCACATGCACGCACACACTTTAAGTATGAATACAAATGAGATCTCCCTAGTTGCTACACAGAGGTTCTTTAAGGTTACTAACTTTTACACTTGTCAGTGCAAACTGTGAAGGGTTTAACATTTTACAGACTTAAAAAATAGGATCATCACATCAAACACACTTGGCAGAAGGAAAGAGAGGGGGAGAAATCCAAACGTTTTTGTGCAAGGTAGGGTGTGTGGCGTGTAATTTGTTTGCTCTGCCCTTGGCAGTTAGGGTTTGGAAAGCAGATCTCGCTGGCATACTTCCTTCTGCTACTTTGGAAAGATCTGCCAGTGAGGAGGGAATTGCTGAATTAGCGCCATATTAAACCTTGACACTAATGACTGTGTTCAGAGGTTGCTTTTTATAAATATTTGATGTATCGTCATCTATGGAATAGCGGGGTATGAGAGAAGTTTTTAGTGAGGGAATGAGAGAAGAGGGTAAGTGAGGGAATGAGCC
>NW_015548296.1:3445203-3452552 GCF_001515605.1 Sinocyclocheilus anshuiensis | reverse complement strand
GAGAGAGAGAGAGAACGAGATATACAGAGATGATACAGAGTGTTAAAACAGCATGTCCCTGGAGTTAACAATGCAGCTGCTGTTGGATGAGCATTTCTGGAGTCATAACCATCTTAATTAGGGAAAATTCGGAGTATTCATGTGTTTGTTTTTGAAAGAAGTCTCTTATGTCTATAAAGGCTGCATTTAATTGATCAAAATACAGTAAAAATGTAATATAGTCAAATATTGTTACAATTTAAAAGTACTTTTTATTCTAATATATTTAAAAAAAGTAATTTATTTGTGTGATGGCAAAGCTGAATTTTCAGCAGCCATTACTCCAGTCTTTAAGGCACACGATTCTTCAGAAATCACTATAATATGCCAATTTGATAAGAAATGTTTATTCTCATTATTAACACAGAAGGCAGTTGTTCTGCTTAATATTTTTGTGGAAACCAGGATATTTTTGATTCTTTGACAGATAGGAAACTCAAAAGAACTACTTATTTTAAAATAGAAATATTTTGTAATATGTCAAAGTAATGTCTTTACTGTCATTTTTGATTAATTTAATGCATCCTTGCTGAATAAAAGTATTTCTTTCTTTCAAAAAATCTTACTGACCCAAAACTTTTGAATGTAGTATACAACATTCACCCAGAAATGGCAGCATGAATTAAACACCACCACATATCCAGCAAGTTGTCAAAAGCTTATAGCTATAGTCACCCAAAAAATATTTACAAATGGGGAAAAGAGTGGTAGAGCCTTCAGCAACTTTAGTAGCCCAGGGGCACAGCACATATGCAGCGCTACTTACTTTAAAACACGCAGAGGGAACCAATAAAGAAACCTGGGTTTGACACTGTAACACAATACAACCCTGAGAATTTCCTTTAACACCACTAACTGGCCTATAACAACTTTTTTTCATTTGAGAGATAGAACAAGGTTAGGTGACAGAAGTTAGGTCCTCAAGTTTTTTTCTTTAAGTACCTGTAGCACTTTTCCAATTTGTCATTGAATGATAAACAGGCAATAGTGTACAAGGATCTCCATTAACGGAAAACAATAACCCGGTCACCTTTTCCAGCTCTTTGAACATGTCAGTTTGAGTGGGAATAACCCAAGTTGCAATGCTACTGGTATCTAATTTTAAATCTGACAAAAATACAATAAGCGTACATGCAGAGCGTAATGAATACCGGTCTCGAAAAAATAATCCTGGCAGGTTTTACCCTTGTAAATTACAGAGGGAGACATCCGATTCTGTGTGAAATTCTAATCCATATTGATCCGGTCAAGCCACTGATAAGAACGGAGATAAATATTCTTAGTTATTAAAGGAAAAGCCCCAGGCAATTACTAGCATGATGGCTTAAGCTATTAATTGGAGTTGAGTTATCAATGGTCGGAAGCGAGAGAGGAAATAATCAGTCCATATAACCTTGCAAGCGTGACAGTGACTTGTGAATTTTGTTATAATATAGAACAAACTGTGTATTTCACGAGCTGCACCTCTGTGGCATGGATCCAGCACAGCAGACTCATTAAAAGTGAGAAACTCATAGAATGCAGCTTTAAATAGAAAAACAGACATGACCCTCGGAGATCAAGTCCAACTTGAAAGGACTTTTCCTCACCTGTTTTAAAAGAGAAGAAAGTGCCTTTTCATGATGGGTAGTTTGAACTGCATTAGCTTGCATAATTTAAGGTTAATGAGACAACAACCCAGCTTGAATATAGAATCTCATCTCGTCTCTCATCTCTGCTATACTCCATGACTGTGGGCGTTCATTAAAAAGGGATCGGGCAGAATGTTTTAATGATTTGTGAAACCATTAGAATTTCAGAGCGCTATTACATCACATTCACATCCATTCCCCAGTGTTTGCCTCTCAAAGAGAAGATGCAGACTCATTTAACATCCTCTCAAACGTTGGGGGAGATAATTTGCTCTAACCGGGCAAGTAACCCCCCTGAAAACTGACTCAGGATAAGTTCCTTGCATTTATAAGATGAACCTCACAGAATAGGGAGAGAAGTCAAGACTTAAGTCAAGTCAAGTCACCTTTATTTATATAGCGCTTTTAACAATACAGATTGTGTCAAAGCAACTGAACAGCATTAATTAGGAAAATAGTGTGTCAATAATGCAAAATGACAATAGTAAACACTAATTTTTCAGTTAAAGACAGTTCATCATTGAATTCAGTGATGTCAACATCCAGCTCAGTTTAAATAGTATCTTTGCAATCAAGTCAACGGTATCGCTGGAAATGAAGTGTCCCCGACTAAGCAAGCCAGAGGCGACAGCGGCAAGGAACCAAAACTCCATCGGTGACAGAATGGAGAAAAAACCTTGGGAGAAACCAGGCTCAGTCGGGGGGCCAGTTCTCCTCTGACCAGACGAACCAGCAGTACGGAAAAATCAATTTAAGACGTAATAAAAACTTAAGCGACTATACTATTCCAAGATATCGGTTTGTCTACAAACGTCAGTGTATAAGTGGATGTGAAGAAATGCCCTTAATGATTAAACAGGGGATTCAAAAAGCATTACTGTAATTGCAATTTGCAGGATTGACCAACAGATGTGTGCTGGGATGATGTATTTTTGTACACCAAAACCCAGAAACCAGAGTTAGCGCTTAAGCACTTCCGGTTCTGTTGTCCTGAAGTCAACAGGTTTTTTTGAATGGTTTTTGGTGAAATGCCTGAAATAAGGTCTGAGGTTAACACAAGCTCAAGATATTTTCTCGTTTTATTCTACAACATAAAATACATGAGTAATACCCCCTTGTGATTTTTTTTAAAAGCTTTTACTTCTCTTTCAAAGACTAACAAGTGGCTCAATGGGACTACAGAGGTAGTAGGGGACATTAAACATCACACCAAAAAGATAAACTCATCTACTCACTAGTCCGCTTTCACAGTTTTGTTGTGTTCATAATCATGCTTTTGTAAACTATTCTAACTCAATCTTTCAGGGAAAATGTTTTAAACTTAAAGGGCACCCATTATGCAAAATCCACTTTTACATGGTGTTTGAACATAAATGTGAGCTGGCAGTGTGTGAACACAACCACCCTACAATGATAAAAATCCACCCACTCCTCCCCATTAAACCAAATCAGTCTCACTAGGCATGCCATTTTGATACTCTAAGCAATATGACATCACAGTGATTAGGCCCTGCCCACGGCAATGCATTTTGTTGGTCACAGAGCTTGTTAATTTTTAATCCAAAAGCCTTTTCTTTTTTTTAGAGGGAACCAGGGTGATGCTAATATCTGGGTTGGCCTACAAAAATAAGTCATCATTGCAGCACTCCATAGAAATCGCTTGTTTCGGTGGGTGGTGCTACATCAAAGCTGCAATGAACATTCACAATCAAGCAGTGTCTATTCAAGCACTTCTTAAAGGCAATGTTTAAGAAAATAAAGCACTGAATAAAAAGTGCCTCTTTTCTAAGAATGTATAATGATATGACAAAATGTTTGCTAAACATGCAAGTGACCCTGTACATAAACTGTGATTATGTTTATTCAGCAAAACAGTGAAATTGGCAGGGCAGTATAACATTTGTGGTATGCGCAGACAGATTCCTGAATTTTTCATATGTAAGAGCACATCATCAGCATAATGTGATATGGATCTGCTTACTGAGTACTGTCAGACAGGAAACCAACTGTGCTTGTCAACAAGACTGACCTTCACTAAACAGCAACCAACACACTATTGATTGATTATCCAGCATTAAGTAAAATAATTAAGATGACATTTTCTGTTGAAATGTTTAGAGTTTTTAAACCAATACAGAGATTTAAAACTGTCTGAAACAAGATTTTTTTTTTCATGTTAGCAGAGCATTTAAAAGCATTTAAAAGTTCATCAAATTAAAAATTTGTGTCACCTTCATGTTTGATCTTAATTCAAATGACTAAGTTTTGTAAGTATTCACACTTTTCTTTATGGCTCATAAAAAGTGGATGGCGACCATGAATACATTGCAAAAGAAGTCCATATGCTATATTACAAATTTTCTGAAGCCATATAAAAACTTTTTATATTGTAATTCACAAAAATCTTGCTTGATAGCTGTGGTCACCATTTACTTTCACTGTATGTAAAAGAGCAGCTTGGACACTCTGCTAAACATCTCCTTTTGTGCTTCATAGAATTATACAAGTTTAAAAAGACATGCTGAGTTAGTTTTGTAGTGAACTAATCATTTAAAGTTTGCTAAATTACTGTCATTATATATGTACACTAAGCTTATTGTTGCAAGTAAGTATATCCCTTAAGCTTTTGTTGTGGAATTATAATGAATGTGTATCCAGTGGCTAGTGAGTGGATGTGTATGCTGCTTTACTCTTCATTAAATCTTGAGTGAAAGAGGATGGCATTGGCACAGCCAAGTCAGAAGACACAGAGACAGCAGTCGTGCAATTCCTCCACTCGCATTAGAGCCTGTATGCGAGGAAGGGCTTTCCACTTTCCTCTTAATGACATGGGCGTGCAGACGGGGCGTAATCCCGTGCTACAGGCAGCCATAATTGGACGGGGGGACGAAGTGTCCTAACCCTCCGCTGTTCCACCATCCAAACACGACAACTAATCACCTCGCAATTTGCATGGAGAGCTTCGCAAATCAGCCTAAATAACGCCACACCGGTCTGAGAGATGAGTTTTTAATCTCTGCGAGATGAGATACTGACCCAAGTGTTTTCTTCCCCCTTCGTTTTTCTTCTTTCAGGTTTTCATTTGTGCTCTCTTCTCATTTTTGCAATGGACTGCTAAATGAATGTGCAGAGGCAGAAGTCTCATCCCCTTCAGACAGTGAGAAAAAAAAACAGGCCTCTTAAAAAAATTGAAAAAGAAGAAGCCGCACTTGTCCCTGTGAATAAGTCTCCTCTAAAATACAATCAAAGTGATGACAGATATTTTAGCAGGAGGGAAATATTCTAGTGGAGCCTTTTCAGATGATCAGACAGTTATTCATCTCTCATTGCCCCTGCTTGACCCGTGTAATGGAGAATTTTACAACTGGAAGTGTCTGAAATATCTAGTGGATGTAAGTAATGAGAACATTTAGGGGTAATGGCTGCTGTGAGATCTGTCTGGGGGCCATGGATCAGGCCTAGACAGCATCTGTTTGGCACGGGTGTTAGATTACAGTGGGAAAGTTTTCAATGGGAAGTTTCTGTTAGAGTTCTCGAGGCACTTCATATACTTTATTATAAGGACAGCACTCTATATGCAGGTTGAAGTCCAGACTCAATGGCAATGTAATCTCAAAGTCCACTTTTGAGATTTTGAGAGCACTGTTGAATCTGCTTCTGTTTCTTTCTTCTTTTATTACAAATTCACATAAGTGAAAATAAACAAATTGTCTTGGTTTTAAATCTATGTCTGATGTTTTGAATGTTCTTTACAACAGATACAGAAATCTTTTACTAATAGATGTATTACCTATTACAGCCATCTTGGCAACAGTTATTATAAAATCATTTATTTATTTATGTATTTTTTTGTTTTCCAGTATCTGCATATATATTTTCTTTTGATTCTGTTTTATTGGTTTATTTTTTATTATGCATAATTTATTTATAATAATAATAATAATAACAATGATTATTATTATTATTATTACACAGAAAAATACCTGGTTACCTGTAAACTTGGTTGTAAAAAGGTGGTATGTTATAAAAATGGGTATTACATTACGATAAGATTTCATTTGTTAACATTAGTTAACTAATTAAATTACAAACAAGTGATGAACAATTACATTTTTTATTAACGTACATCAACAAAGATCAATAAATGCTGTTAAAATGTATTGCTCATAGATAGCTCATGTTAGCATGCATCAACTAATTCTAAAAAAAATAGTGTTGTCAATAAATGTTTATTATTTTTATTGCAGAAAGTTAGCTGCCTTAAAATTCTGCAGCAATTAATTTTTGCAAAGCAAAGTTCTTTACATTTGTCTGTAGCTGTTTTCCTTTGTTCAAACAGTATGCCTCATCACAGGATAAAGCTGCAGTGATGTGACTAGGCAGAATTGCCCAATGCACTCTTCCAGTGTGCACCAGGTGCTAGCAAGAGTGTGAGTAGCTTAAAACAACATTCATTCTATTAGTGTAAACCCTCTAGACTAAACAAAACAAACAAATTCACAAATGCGCTCCTTCTCTTCACCGCGCATACACACACATCAAAGTGCAAAGCAGCAGGGAGTTCTCATAACGGGTGAGGATGCCAGCCTTCATCACCTTCACAATTTGTGGAGTGGTGCCGCGCTGTATATGTAGCCTTCATCAGCTCATTACAGACCTGCTTCATCAGACGGGCCGAAACCACTGCTGACAGCCCACTCTTCCTCCGTTCGCACCCAACACACTCGCTACGCCATGCCACACGCTCAGAGTTATTTTATCCCAACAACATTTGACATGCACAAGCTTTATATATTCACCTTGAGCAGAAGGGCAGGGAGGAGGAGATTAAAGAAACTGTGGGGAAATAGAGAAAGTCACCTCTGTCCTTTGATTCCACCTAAGTGTGTTTGTGACATCTGGGTTTATGCACCACATCTATGATTATAGAATTCAATTTGGAATGTACAATCTGCAAGAAGAAAAAAAATAGATTGATTATAGCAAAAAACTGAATTACAATATATAGAAAATGTATTTAAATTTAAACAGCAGTTCCAGAGTAAGAAAATACTTGTGTGAATTATATATAATGTCCATAAAACATTATTAAATAGCTATACAATAAAAAGATTTAAAAAATTATAAAATATTATGAGGTGTTCAAATTGATATATAGGCCTGTATGCTGGTATCTGGCATATCTGCTATGCTGATGACACTCAACTCTACCTCTCATTCCATCCTGATGATCCGACGATAGCTGCTCGCCTCTCAGCTTGTCTAACAGACATTTCTTGCTGGATGAAGGATTGCCAAGACAGAACTGCTTGTGGTTCTATCAAACCCATCGTTTCATCACAATTTCACCATCCAGTTAGGCACATCAACCATAACTCCTTCAAAAACAGCCAGAAACCTTGGAGTTTTGATTGATGATCAGCTGACTTTCTCAGAGCACATTGCAAAAAACTGCCTGGTCCTGCAGATTTGCTTTATTCAACATCAAGAAGATCAGGCCCTTTCTTTCGGAACATGCTTCACAACTCCTTGTTCAAGCTCTTGTTCTGTCCAGGCTGGACTATTTGCAATGCTTTCTTGGCAGGTCTTCCAGCCAGTTCGATCAAACCTTTACAATTAATCCAGAATGCGGCAGCAAGATACATTTTTAATGAGCCAAAAAGAATGCACGTCACACCT
>NW_015548296.1:3423623-3444616 GCF_001515605.1 Sinocyclocheilus anshuiensis | reverse complement strand
TAGACTTGCACTCTATTCATTTACTGCTTGTTTTCTTAAAAAAAAAACTAACACTAGCTTTTCTAATCTTTTTGTATTCCATCTATTTGTTTTCTTTTTATTTATTATTATACAATTAACAAAAGCAAAAAGGCCTCCAACACCAACTTGCTCTATTCTTTTTCTATTCTATCTGTTTTCTCTTTATTTATTATATAATTTTGAATCAAAAATAAGTAACGAACCCACACACTATCAATACTTGCTAATTCTTAAACTTTATTAAACGCAACGTTTCGGTCCACTGACCATCATCAGCTAAATTTGCCCAGACATTTGCCTGATGAAGGTCAGTGGACCGAAACGTTGCGTTTAATAAAGTTTAAGAATTAGCAAGTATTGATAGTGTGCGGGTTCGTTACTTATTTTTAATTCAACTTTTTGTTTGATTTTGTTCCCATGCACCTATCCTCGTTTCAGGTGTGCTGAATTTACGTTGATTGAGTATTTATTATATAATTAAAAAACAACAACAACCTTGCTACGTGTACTGCCTTACGCTAATTGAGACTTATTATAGCACTTGCTCTTTTGTTGATTTTGATTGCTTCCATTGTCCTCATTTGTAAGTCGCTTTGAATAAAAGTGTATGCTAAATGACTAAATGTAAATGTTATGGAAATAAAAGTTACCACCATAAGAAATTAATTTATAACATGAACTGTTAATGAAACACGGAAACTGCTCCTGAATAGAATAAATATCAAACCTTCATGCAAATCCTTCCCAGCTAACACACGAAGTACCAGTTATGTGATTTATTGCTACTGTATTTTTATTTCACACGTTGCATGCTCGTAGTTTCTTTTGTGCTTCAGTGAAGTGATATACAGCATGCCGCCGCATTTGCGCATGCAATTGAAGAGTGCTCGCTATGAGCACGGTAGGCCTTTAACGTCCGACAGGACAGGATAGTTCGTTTTTCTGAGGTGAGAGACTTTTATTTCGTAACAAGTTACGAAAATAACGATAGAATAATCGACAACATCTCATCTGACCGCAGATACTGAATTGGGACAGCGCGTTTTTCTCAGGCACTCTTTAATTAACTGCATCTGACAAATGTTAACAGCTTTAACGCAGGTCTTTTAAAATAAAAGTCTCGCATCAGAAAAACATTTCAATTTAAGTTTTTTCATGCTGATGTTGTTTCTTTGACTGTACACTCCGCGACCCACTCAGAATGGTCTTGAGACTTGATGGGTCCCATGGCCAAACCAGTTGAGAACCACTGTGTTAGTAAATAGTTTGTATGCATTTTTATTGCAGTTTTTTAAGAGATTAAAGTATATGAGCATGCCAATATACAGCCATATCTCACCGCCCAAAACAAATGATATCTCATGTTTAACCACTATAGAGAAATCAGAGCCAGCGGCAAATTCCAGAAGATCTGGCCGAGGTGAGGCGCTCTCAGCCGGTTCATGAGCCCCGAACGGCCGCTGACGCCCTGGAGCTCATATCTCTGAAAACGAAGCACATTTTCAAATAGACGTCATCTTTATTAACAAACCGCATATTTGAAGTCTAAATAACTACATTCTCACCTAAAAAAACAGTATTATTTTTTTAAATTTTAGTGGATTTAGGCATCCGCCATGACACTTGCTGTGAGAATTACTGCAAGCAGAGTGATACAAACAGTGAAACAGTTGGAGTTAAGATATCACTTGAATATTACACTCTTATCAGCCAATCGGTTTCAAGAACCAGAATCTTTGTCTTTATGCAGTTTACATTTATGACTCAGAAGATTGGTTAAAAGAGTAACCTGCCCAGCAGAAAAGATGGCTGACTTAAAGGCCGCATTTAGGCTACATTAAACCCAATTCCGACTTTTTCTTCCCATGTGGCACAGACCGAATATGACATATGAACATGTAAACAGGAATAGAGCACATTGATTCCAATATTGTCAGATTATTCGTTTTGGGTAAACAAAAGCTTGTATTATAATTTTTTCCCTGCATTCATTACAAATCGTACTGTTTCTTTTCCTAAGCTTTTCTGGATCAGTACTTCTACCTTGAGTTGTTTCACCAAGCTGGTCATCTGGATTTAGTCAACACTGGATTTAGTCAACAAATCAGACTTGAAATGATCCTCACTACTAATGGATAGAATTCATTATAGCATTATAGCATTAAAGCAACCTCATTTTAACAAAATTTTCTATTTTAACCCAAAACATTTCAATTTAACAAATAGTGAGCAGATTATCATAACAGACTTTAACAGTTTGATTAAATTGGTTAAACCACTGAATTTTGTTCTGAATGCATCAGCAGCATGTCGGCTGTTTTTCTAGTGTGTTTTTGTGTTGTGTGTGTGTTCATGTCATCCTCGCACCTGCTCCAAACTCCACCAGGACGCTACAACATCTCATTATCGGGCCGTTTTAAACCAAACGCTACTGCTTTCACTTCTGTTTTAATTAGAGAGGCTTTTTCAGAGGTCACATGAAATGAGCTTTTAATTAGTGTCAGCCATCAGTTGATTTCCTCTTTATTGAAGCAGTCTCTCCGGATACCTCTTTGTAGTTAATTGGATTAGAGAAGCACTCACAAATACACATACAAATCACTGTCAAAAGTTTGCAGCAGAAGCAAGTTTGTCAAACAAAAAGAAACTAGCAAATATTTGAAAAGACGGCACGCTTGACTGCCAGCAGTGTATTCAGTCAGCACCTTTGTTGCATCTTCGTTTAATTAATAAAGGGCCATTAAGCGCTCGTTAACAAAGGGGGATAATATACAGCCCCAGCTGGTGAGGGGAAGCGAATAAAATGAGAGAATGAGAAAGGAGAGAAGACCGATTGGTAGTTTTACAATATAAATGAGGATACAGAAAAAGCACAATCATGAAACTGTAAGAGCAGGAGTAGGCTAGCTGAAAAGACTGACTCTAACTCAGTAAGACACAGACAGGAGATGTTAGTCAAGCCTCAAGGTACTTCTCTGAAAGTTTAGCCTTGGGTAATCTGACAAAATCATCCATAATAAGATAAATATAGCATCACAGTGACCCTTATTTTTTTTCTTTACAGTTTGAATATGGCACCAGAATGTCTTTGTGTTGTGGCTTATATATGGTCACACTAGGCTTGGGAGCATAGATGGGAAATTACTTTAAATCTGGGCAATGCCACACACTAGGGCTTCTATTTTTAATAAATAATAAATTATAATCACCCTATTAATATTATGCAATAACTTTATAATGAATTTAATAAACAATATACTATAAATATACTATTCATCATATTAATTTCTTAATTATAAAACAACATAAATAATAAAATATAAAATGTCAATATTATTAAAAACCGTATATATTATATTATATTAATTCATTAATTAATTCATATTTTATATAATGAATAAACAGACTAATTAATAATGAATGAATAAAATATAGGCTATTATGTATACTTTCCAGCAACATACGCAGGTCAAACTGTGACATTTGGATTCTTTATTGTTCAAATGTCTATTCACTTAATTTGGTCAAAGCTAATCAAACTTGAAATATTTCACTTCATGTTCAGTGAGTAATAGCTTTCTATCTATCTATCTATCTATCTATCTATCTACCTATCTACCTATCTATCTATCATCAGGGCTTGAAAACAAATTTTTATTTTTTTTTAATTCAATCGGTTCACTCCGAGCAGAATCGATATTTTAACGTTTCTGTTCCTGCGTTCCTCTGTATTATTACGCTCCAAAACTGGTTCGAGAAGAAGAAATACCAGTTAATAATATAAATTTTCTTTGCCTATAATTGTCACGCTTTGCCTACTGTGCAGGAGATGAGGAGACGAAGGAGCGCGGAGACAAAGGAGAATTAACATCAAAGGACTTTATTTTTTCAAACAGGCAACATGGCGGATCAGGCAACAGACCCATGGCGGATCAGGCAGTTCGGGGCACCATGGCGGATCAGGCAGACTAGGGCTCCATGGCGGATCAGGCAGACTAGGGCTCCATGGCGGAGCAGGCAGACTAGGGTGCCATGGCGGATCAGACAGTTCAGGAGACCATGGCGGATCAGACAGTTCAGGATGAGGGCTGAGAACAGTCTTTTTCTCCTTAACCTCCTCCTTTGGTTAAGGGTGAACGGCGCGGCCGGCGGGCTTGAGAGCTGAGCGGCTAGCGGACTTGATAGAGGAATGGCCGGCGGGCTTGGGAATGCTGTGGCCGGCGGGCTTGACTTCGGAGCGTGCGGTGTATCCGGTTGCCATGACAACCTCACGCGCTTCCTGCAAATTCAGATTGTGAATTTGTAGATTTTCTATAGCAAAACTAAAATGTGTTTAAAAGTGCGACTGACCAAATCGTCCGGCTCGGTTTGCCCCCCCTCGAACTCGAAGACATCTCAAATTTGACAGTTTACCATCTGATCTCACTCGTGACTCGAGGCTACGTAGGACAGGACGAAACCATGCAGTGAATGAGGGGAGATAATTTTGCAGGAAATGCAGAAATAAGCCGTAATTTTGTTTTATTTGTAACTCTTTGGTAGATACATTTATAATTTCTATTACATTACTACTACTACTGTTACAACTAATAAAACAGATCTCTGGGGGCCCCAAAAGTGCGTGGGCCCTTAGAATCATCCTAACTTTACCCCCCTTAGCGGCGCCCCTGTGTGTGTGTGTGTGTGTGTGTGTGTGTGTATATATAGGAGATGGAAAGCTATTTACTCACTGAGCATGAACTATACATAAAGACAATATGGGTGTTTTCTTTTATCCAAGTTCTCTCCACTTAATATTCTACATAAAATAATTTACATATTGTAAAAGTTTTGACAGGAGGACAGCATGATTAAGTCACACAGATGATGAGCAAATAAATTAAATAATTGCAGTAACAGCAGAAAAACTTTATAAAACTACAACAACTTAAAACGAAAACAAAATTTTAGAACAAGGAATCAAGCATCTAGGTTTTGTAACTTTATCCTTCTTTTTCATCCTCCACCTTAAAACTCAACTCCTTGTTAAGGAGACAAAGAGAGTAATTTAAATAGATCTTAAAGTGCTGCAATTACAGAACTCCAGGCTGCAATTCTATAAGAGGGAAATGGATTTCTCTGCCCATCTGTGCTATATGGCCAAACCATGAGACCTGAATATAAAGCACTGACTAGATAACAAAATCAACCACCTGAGAGCACTTTCGGCCAACATTTTCCCTTCAGCTTTGTTGTAAAACATATCCATCGTTGTCTTTTATGGCTCGCCGCAATAATGCCACGCAGACTCCACGAAACGAGCCTCTGTGTATTTTTACAGTGACAGAAGGCAATCCTTTAGACGACAGTACCTCCTAAAGCTCAAGGACAGTGAGAGGTCAGGAAACTAGCAGACTTAGGCTATTTCTCAGGCAAGTTTTCAGGAAACTTCCACCTGACCTTGAGAAGTACTGAACGGTATTAAACTCACACAGAAGAGCTCTAGATGTCCATTTTAGACTCTACTGAACTGGCAGCACATAATGAGTGAATCGCCCAAGCGTCTGACAACCCAAATACAAGCGGCACGCCATCTACAAGCACATTGCTGGTTTATGAACTAATACATTTGTGGCTGTTACCACTAAACGACACAATAAATAACCAATATTCCTGAACGGATGACTTGACCTTACTGTCCAGGGAGAAAATTGCGCTTTTCACGAAGAGGCTGGCGATCAGTTTCACGCTAAACTCAAAAGACAGATTCCCAAAGTGGCAATTACCGTCTTGACATCCGTTCTGAGGGAAAAAAGTGACTGTAATTCTTTCAAAAGTCCAAGTGAACAATTACAAGGGTGTATAAAAGAAGATAGCTTTTTAAAATGCAGTTTACATAATGAGACCAGGATACAGACTAGCTTTCGAACCACTATGACAGCTAGCTGACTCAGTCAGCATCATCTTAAGGGTTTCCAGCTCATCTATATTTATACAAGAAAGCGGCACTAATTTCGGTCATTACATTTACTCTCTCAGACACACGCATTCGGTGACCTCTGAATTAAGAGCATATTCTAAAAAGACTCCAACTCCACAGTCTAATCCATCAACACACTTGTATTTGACACGGTGAAGGAAGAGCTTGAAATAAGCAATTATTGAACCATCTCCTCGATTTACACCCATCCGCATTTCACCTTCACTTATACTTGGTAGATACGTGCAGCACGCCATGGCATCGCTTGGTCAAAAATCAGCACTTTGCAGGCTGCGCAGGATGAATTTGGGATTCTCGTTGCAGATTCATTTGACTGCGAGGCTGAAGAGTGAGAAGTGAGGTACGTAAGGCAGAATGAAAAAGTGCAAGAAGACAAGGAGAAAGTGAGACAGAGGTCTGTTGCTCGAGGCATTTGATCCGGTCCGGGTGTCCTCTCGGATCGCCTGACAGATAATCCATTAAATGTTCCATCCCGCTGACAGGGATGGATTTCAGAAAACACCTGTGAACACACACTCACGCACAGTCTAATGCTGTAATTATTACTAGTCGTTTAAAAACACATTTTTCTTATGGTACTGGAATAATTGTGATGTTCAATCAAAAAATAAAAACAAATAAAGCAAAAGACCGAAGTGATTTTTTTTTTTTTTTTAGTTTTATTTTCAACATTCTTGACTCATTTTTAAATATACATTAACTTTGAAAATACATTCAAGATTACAAAAAGCTAATTACATTTATTGTGGACTTTTAAAACATCTTCATGACAGGCACAGTATAAAAACCATACCACTTTATGACTATTTAAAATGAATAAACTAAATGCAAGTGAATATACATTATGAAGATGTAATAGGGAAACTTTTTCAATATTGAATTGACTGGTCAACAACACACATTCATTAAGGCAGAAATATTGAAGACAAACAATACTTAATCTCTAGTTTTAAATTTTATACCCATAAAAAAGTCTCATCTCACTCTTCTAAACAAAACAAACCTTAATTCGGACTGGGACAGTGATATCATATGGAGATTAAGAAATCAATATCAGATTTGGGATGCATTTCACAGTTCAATCATATAAAAACGAGGCTATTCCACCATATGACACTTTCACCATATGTCATGGTTTCTATTGGGATTAATATGAAAATATAAATTCATACTTATGATCAATAAAGGAAACTTTCCATAAAAAGGCTTAGAGTAAGGCAATGAATATAACAGTTATTGATTGAGCTATAGAAGAGTTATTGATTGAGCTGCTTCCAGACAACAAAAAGGTTAACACGTTTCCCAAGACTGCCTCGCATTTAAGACCCTTTGAGAAGTTGGGGCTTGTGAAGAGGCTCTCAAATACAGCGTTGTCTCTGGAAAAACTGGACAAGATGCCCAGTGACTCTAGCAGGCTGGTACTGTGTGTAGCTGTGGTTCAGCAGGCAGATGAGAAAGGCATGTGTGTGTGAATGAAGTGTGTAAGGCTGTTTGTTTGTCACTGTGATTCTGGCCACAGCCCTAATGGTTTGTGTATACTGTAATAATGGTGTGTATGCATATATGCATTTATTTCTTGGGAATGGCGGCAACAGCTTTCTTGGCGGCATCATCGAGGTCGGTGGCAGAGGTGATGGGCAGCCCGCTCTCAGACAGGATACGCTTTGCCTCCTGAACATTAGTTCCTGAACATCAACACATAAAACAACAGCAAACACACTTTGGTTAATGGGAGTTTTTAAGCCTTCACTTTTATTCTGACACACATACCAGAGATGCATGATATACTCTAATGGCTATTTTCTTTTATTTATTGGCATGTGTTAATATTATAATGTCCACTGTTGGATATTTAACTGTGGACTCTCACTTCCCATAATAGTTAAAGCTTGAGTTTCACCATTGTGTCCACAATCATGTTTATTTTAGCTTAGACATCTGAAGTGTATTTTACTGTATGTTCATCGCAGGTTCACAAATAATAGTTGTAGTAAACTAAAACATTATTTATGCCTAATAATTTTTATCCGATCCAAAGACAAACTTAAATAATTTTTATAATACCAAACTTAAAATCAGCTGCTTATATCTAGGCACACACTATATGAAATAATATTAACAAATAAAAACTTTGTGTGTGTGTGAGATATTGTTTTAAGAAAAATGAAGTTTAGCTCTAAAATATCACCTACAACAAATTCAAAATATAAATATTATGATATAAATAAAAACAGAAATAAATAAAAATGAATATAATATAAATACTATAACAGAATAGAATACCAAAATATAATACCAAACCAATCATTAAAATAATTTGTTTTTTTAGACCCGCAGATTATAAAATAATACTACCGAATAAAAAACAGAGATTTTTTTCTTTTCAGAGTATTTTTTGTTTAGGTCCATAATATCATCCGTAACATTAAAAAAATCAAATAAAATGTTTGATATAATGCATTAATAATGCAGAATATGATGCAGAAATAATGCCGTTTGATTGAGATTAACTGGAATGCACAATGAAAAAACGTGATTTTTGAAAATCGTTAACATCGGAGTTATCTGTTTTTGCAAATGAACTCTTCAAATAATATTTACAGATAAAAATAGGTCTGTTTGGGTCTTCTATATATAAAATACAAAGAAATAATAAAACAAGTTAAATCTACAATAAAAAACAAGTTTAGATCTATATCATCACACAAAAGAATAACTAATATTATATAAAACAAAATAAAATATTGTATTATATAAAAATTAAAGGGTTCCGTATTCAACGTAATGATTATGTTCTGGGGTACTCTCCAAAATGGTGGAAGATGGTAACTCGGGGAGAAGAACTGCTGAATAAATTATGTTATTATTGTTTTCTTTGCGCACAAAAAGTATTCTCGTAGCTTTGTAAAATTAAGGTGAACCCCTGATGTCACACGGACTATTTTACCGATGTCCTTGCTACGTTTCTTGCTGTCTATGGAGGGTCAAAGAGCTCTCAGATTCCATCAAAAATATCTTAATTTGTGTTCCTAAGATGAACAAAGGTCTTACGGGTTTGGAATGACATGAGGGTGAGTAATTAATGACAGAATTTTCATTTTTGGGTGAACTATCCTTTTAAGCATAATTTAATAATGCTTATCATTATCCATCCTTACGACAAGGCCTAGGAAAGAATTCTGGCTAGAGTAAAAAATCAGAAAAAGTCATTGCTTTCTCAAAATGCTGTGAGTGGCAGGGCAGAGTTTGGGGAGTGTGTCTCTGCTGGTTTGAAGGAGCAGTAGTGTTGAAAATACTTTGGGATCGCTCCATTGGCTGAAAAGGACAGGAAATGTTCCATTGGCTGAATGGCAATGGGGTTGTTCGTTCCATTGGCTGGAAACGAGAGTGCTGCGTTCACAGGCCAGGGGGGACATGTTGGTGCCAGCTGCAGGCGTCCCGACTGAGCACGCACTGTATTATTTTGCTTGGGCCACCCTTGCGGTAACACAGTGACTCTGAATGTCACTGAATTCTGGCCCCCTGACACAGGGCTAGGGCCCGGGGCCAACACAATAAAACAAATCAGAAAACTACTCCACAGGGGTCAAAAGGACGAAGACAGATTGAGAAGAAAAGGCAGAAGGGCAAGAAGTACAGGGAATGGAAGTTGTGAGATGTAAGTGAAGGAATAACAGACACGTGAGATGTGTGTGACTGTTGAGTAGAGGTGAGCTGGTTTCACAGGTGAATGTGGATCTCTCACTCACAGAAAATGTGTCAAAAACAAGCCTATTAAAAAGATGGATTTCTGTTTTTTTTTTACTTTAATTTTTTTAATGTTATTTTTAAACTACTGAAGAAGGAATAGGAGCAAAATGTTTAATAATGATGTGCAAACTATAACAGTGCGCAGGACGTTTTCATTTGTTTTTACATTTTTTACATTTACTTTTAAAATAAAAGAAAAATAAAAACATTTTCCATTACATTTTCCCCCATTATATTCTATTACATGTTGCATTTATACTTAGTTTATTATATATTTAAATTATTTTATTACGTCAGCATCTTGAACTTAATTGCACTCTATTTTATATTTTAATCATTCATATATATTTTTTTCTAAACATATTTTTTGTTTTATTTAATAATCTATAACTATTTTTAATTTAATTTAATTTTTTTATCTAAAAACTTATTTAAATATACATGTTTATTTAACAATTATGTTTTATCTAATAATGTATTATTTTATTTTCATAAGCTTATATGATAATATTTTTTTACTCTTATATTATTATTATCAAACTTATTTTATTTTGCTTTATTAAGTTATTCAGACTAATTTAAACATTAACTATCATACATTTACAAAAATATATTTTTAATTTTATACATTATTTATACATTTAAATTTACATTATACAGTCTAAATTTTAGAGTGTCTAGGAAATAAAAGAAAAGGGGAATGAGATCAGAACATGATGCGAGTCAGGCTTGAACTTGCATCGCCCACATGAGCACCTCAGCACCATGGATCTACATGCAAGCTGCTAAGCCACGACTCCAAAGTGTTTACCTAAATGCATTATCCTGCATACTGGCCTGCATATAAATTTGAACATTATCAGATTGGATCTGCAATTCTACAAGTGCGAAAATATGTCTTTTAATGTGTCTGCACGGTATATCTGACTTATAGTAAATACATTTAGGCAACATACTTACATATAACTCAAAAATATCTCTATGCCAACGTACAAGTATCTGTATACACATGTTGTATACACAACGTGTTGTTGTTGTCCAGCAGTGTAATTATGATAATACTCGCTCTCTCAGGGGAGAGGATGTTCTAATCAATAGCAGTTTCATGAGGAATTCAATTACCAGCACCACTTAACTACTGATATTTCAGCGCTTTTGTCCACTCGCACAATAACTCATTTCTAACACGTCTCCCACATTTGGCAGCACAAAACAATCAATTGTATAATTTCATTAGCAGAGGATGAGGGCGAGCAGGGCTGTGTGCTGGGAGTATAGAATATCCGCCGTCCGCCGCTGCTTGACAATGCCGAGTCGTCTGAGGGCAACGAGAGCAAACTTCAACAAAAGCCATGAAAAATACTCATATATATACACACACACTTACAGGGTTTTTGGACTGCTCTGATAGGAGGCTCTTAGATGGCCCTGTGTGAGTCAAATCTCTTCATTTGTTATGTATGTGGTAATATCTCACACATATATTGATCTCAGCATCTAAGAGCTGACAGGCACGCAGATCTGTACTCACTCACTGCCACTAGGTGCTGCTAGAGACCAACTTAACACCAAAACCAAGCAGAATGATTCAGTATGAATTGGCCTATGTCTCTGAATAAAGCTTACTTTAGAGTATCTAATGTTTAAACATGCATACTCATTATGGAACTGACAGAATATGATTATGAATAAGTATGCACAGATAATAATAATTCGATGTTTCGAAAAGGAGTTCTATCAGAAAACTACTGACACGCGAGTTATTCTGCAGCATTATCTTGGCACAACCATTCAAAAGTATGTGGTCAGGCAGTTCAAGCAGTGCAAATGTTTTCAACACTGATAATAAGAAGAAATGTTTCTTGAGCATCAAATTTCTGAAGGATCACATGACACTCTGATAATAAGAAGAAATGTTTCTTGAGCAACAAAATTCCGAAGGATCACATGACACTGAAGACTGGAGTAATGATGCTGAAAATTCAGCGTTGATATCACAGGAATAAATTACGTTTTAAAATATATTCAAATAACAGTTAAATTGTAATAATATTTTACAATGTTACTGTTTTACTGTGTTTTAATCAAATAAATGCAGCTTTCAAAATAAATAAAAAATAAAAACAATAAATACATAAATATATAAACAAATAAAAATGTAATAATAAAAAAATCTTACCAAAAATGTTTGAACAGCAATCTACATAATTATCCACTAAAATACACAATATTGTGAAGACTAAATGCATCCAAACTCCTTTATATCTGCTCTGGCATGATTGGTATGAGGCCCTCTAAATATTTTTTTTGTCCTCTTTCTAGTCATATACACTTCACAAATCAGTGTACAAAATACTATTGCTGGTAACCAAAAAGGTGTTTTGGAACATCTAGTACCCAAGTGATCTAGTACTCGCAGCTCCATTTAACACATTTGACCATATTTAAATTCTTACTGAAGTATTTCACAGGCTCCGCCACTAAATTTGCACAGAAATGTAGCAGATTCAGATAACAGGATGCTAAAATAGAGAATAAAACCTTTTTTAATACCATTATTCCAAAGATATGATTTATCTTTGATTATTTTATAACTTTTAAATGAATATGACACTATTTTAGGATAGTGTCATACAGAAATCATAATTTTACATACTTTTCCCTTGCAACAGTAATTTTATGATATTTTTGGTACAATCAAGCAAATTTACACAATTTAAATTTATATCATATCATGTCTGATTACAATTTCAATACATCTTTATGCAGCTATGACATGTATATTTAAAAAAAGACGACAAAAAGAATTCCAATATTAATTAAAATACCTGCATTTTTAAGATTTAAATTTACCCAGTGTTTTTGAGTGAACAACTTTGTTGTACTTTTGGTCTGAACTGAGTCCAGCAGGTAGAAGAACAAAATCTTACAATAAACCCAAACAGGATCTTCTTTATGTGTTTTTGACAGTCTTAGGTATCTATATGAAGATGCTGATTGTGAAAAAGCTGGAAGAAGAGAGTATAGGTCCATACACACGCACACACTCATATGCATCTGAAGTCTTTCTTGGAAAGGAGAGACTTACGGAGAGGCTGGGTATTGAGAAATGGGTCTGAATCAATAGGCAGCTAATACACCTAAACTCTAAGCTGGGAAGCATCTTATAGCGATCTGTCAGACATGATCAGCCACAGACAGAGAGACAGAATAGACGATCGATCTGTAAGCAGCATGCTGCCTCTTACACCCATTACTGAGGGCTTTCAGGCCACTGTGTCTAATTCACTTTTCCAGAGAGGGCAGGCGAATCTGAGCCACTATTGCTTAAAGGCATTTTCATTTGGATGGAAAATGCTTTGTGAAAATGGTGTGTCAGTAATTACTTTTGCACTATGTATGATATAAAGGCTTTTAGCCATTTAATTTACAGGGCTAGTTCAAAATAAAAATTACTGAATAACTTTTAATATGTAAATTTAAATGCATTACAATTTTTTAATTGAATGAACATTATTAAAGGGATAGTTTACCCAAAAATGAAAATTCTGTTGTTAATTACTCACCCTCATGCCGTTCCGATCCAGTAAGACATTCATCATTCATCGTCATTTTCTGACCCTGCATAGACAGCAAGGGAACTACCACGTTCAAGACCCAGAAAGGTAGTAAGGACATTGTTAAAATAGTCCATGTGACATCAGTGGTTCAACCTCAATTTTATGACGCTACGAGAATACTTTTTGTGTGAAAAGAAAACGAAAATAACGAATTTATTCAGCAATTCTTCTTTTCCGTGACAGACTTCGACACACATTCACGAGAGTACATGACGCATGTGTGTGGTGCTGCTGACGCAGGAGCCGGCGTACTGATGTAGTAGAACCCGGATGCTCTGTGGCTTGTTTGCAAGCTTTGTAGCTTCATAAAACTGAGGTTGAACCACGGATGTCACAATGACTAACGATGTCCTTACTACCTTTTTGGGCCTTGAATGTGGTAGTTGCGTTGCTGTCTATGCAGGGTCAGAAAGCTCTTGGATTTCATCAAAAATATCTTAATTTGTGTTCTGAAGATGAACAAAGGTCTTAAAGGTTTGGAACGACATGAGGATGAGGGTACATTTTGACAGAAATATCATTTTTGGGTGAACTATCCCTTAACCCAGGGGTTCCCAAACTTTTCAGCCCACGACCCCCAAAATAACAGTGCCAGTACCTCGGCACCCCTACTTTCCTCTGAGGGTTTTAAAGTATACAAACGTTTTGCACTACGGCACACATGCACTTATAGCATAATGACAACACAAAGGAACACAACAGTCTAACAACAATAATATTATTTTATAGTAATTTACTCATTACTTACATTTCAACATTAATCTTACCTAATTAGTTGGGTGGGCAACATGCTGAAGTACAAAACTCCATGCTGGACTTATAATTTTTTATTTATGGGTAAAATATGCTATTTCTAATCCTTTAAAAATTATTTGATTTCTGGAAATCATCTTGCGACCCCCTGGGGGGGTCCCGACCCCTACTTTGGGAACCCCTGCCTTAACCATTTAAACTGTATTCAATGACGTACAGCAGTATTTGGCTCATTGCCAACATATTGGCCCACATGTGCATTTCCCCCTAAGGTGCAAATATTATCAGAAAATTAAATATGATGCGCATTTAATTGTGCAAAATATCTTCATGCTGCTCTTGTCCTATATTAAGGCTGTCCTCAGAAGGACAGGGTACAGCATGGACAAACGAGGGGCAGAAAACTAATGGAGTGGAGTATATGTCTCTCTCCGGGCAAAACGACTCAGCTGTTTTCTGACAATTATCCTAATGGCCAGATGGGAGCAGGCTGAGGCCCAGTGTCACACGAGCACGTAGCGTTAGCATACACAGGTGAGAGGTCCCGCAATCAACGCCTGGCCCCTCTGCTCCTCTCACTGCCACCAAACAAATGCTGCGCCGTGACACACTTGCTAACCAACACCAACAATCTCTACACTTGACAGGCACAGGGTTGCTTACAGGTAAAGGTTTTACAGAACACATTTTAAAAATAAGAAGTTAAACTGGAACCTTTTTTTTTTAAATTTTATTTTGCCATTTTCGCCTTTATTATGATTGGACAGATCAGCAAAGTGGGGGAGAGAGAGAGGGAAAGGTCCTGAAGTCGGGACTCGAACTCGGGACGCCCATAGCGTAACAGCACTGTATGTCGGCACTCTGCCCACAAGGCTATCGGTGCCAACATTAAACTGGAACCTTTGATTCAGAAATTGCATATTTTGATTTAATTGACATTATTTGGCCACACCTACCCTCGAGCCTAACCACCAGGGGAACCTTGAGCTCCAGTTCTCTGCAGGCCTTGGTGATGCCGTTAGCAATGATGGCACAGTTAACAATCCCCCCAAAGATGTTTACCAAGATGGCCTCAACCTGAATGCAGAAAAAGAAGAAAAACTGGGTGAAAAAAGCTTTATTTAGATAAAAACATGACACTGCATTAGCAAATGCAATCTTTAAGAAGATAAAAAGGCAAGAAAGCAAAGCCTTCAGGGTTCTCACAAAATAATTGTTTTTGAATTATTAAGATGGTAACACTTTAGTATAGGGAACAATTCTCACTATTAACTAGTTGTTTATTAGCATGCCTATCATTAAACATATTGGCTGTTAATTAGTACTTATAAAGCATATATTCTGCATGAACATATTCTACATCCCTAATCCTTAACAGTTTAACAACTACCTTACTACTATTATTAGTTTATTGAGGCAAAAGTCGTAATTAATGGTTTATTAATAGTGACTGGACATTGAAATAAAGTGTGACCATTAAAATCAATCAATTTCAAAGCAATTAAACATTTTAGAGTTGAGGATAACTGGAAAAGTTCATATTCATGATGGACGATCATGAAAATGTCTATTATTTGTAACATTGTATAACAGTTCTAATATTTGCAGGCTTTCCATGACTGGAGAAAACCCTGAACCTCACATGAAAAAAGACCAGCTGCCAAATAGGCTATTAGCATTAGCATGCTAAAAACCTTCATGGGGCTGGAAAAGAGATTTGAGGTGCTTAAGTCCTGAAATGAGCAGCCCACCTGAGGAGAAGCTAGATATTTGAGCCTAGCGCGGTACAATGCTATATATTGACCATAATTCCTCAAAAGGGGAAAAAAAAGAAGCAGATTATACTTCACACAATCCAACGGTCATTTACATAAATGTATAGCAGCAATCAAAGGGACATTAATGTGTGCAAACACGCACACACACACAGAATTGTTAACAGCTCATGAATGTGTTACTCTTACAAGGTAAGAATTTAAATTACTCAATGTCAATTTATTTCTGTCAAATTAGCAAATCAACAGATCAGATTAATTTGGCATGTTTACTCATAATCTATATTAATCTGTGGCAGTGACTGCTGGCTGCATTCGGTGGTAATGATGTTTACATGGTTAGAGAGGAAATCAGAGGATCAGAGATATTGGCAGTTTCACCCACAAATGCTGTTACTCGCCTTACCGGCTACACTGTAAAAAATGTTCACCCCTTTCAACTTAAAAACGTAAGTTTTGTGGCTGCCTTAAAATGTGAAGTTAAATCAACTTAAAAGTACAAGTCATTTCAACTCACTAATTAAAATCTTGCCTAGTGCTAAAAAATATACTACAACATTTGTTTGAAACATTTAAAATTTATTTTTTTCTTGCAGTGCTTATAAACAGGGTTTTACTATTGAGAACAGTACACAACCTGCCTGTGCATGCTAACGTGTGAATGCCAGTATATGTATACAACAAGGGCACAAAAGTAGCAAAAAACTGCCAAGAAACTGTCATACAAAGCTGAAAATAAACTCACACCTCATGGGAAACAACCACTGAGAAAAGCATGAAAAAAACACACATACATGTCCATTACAGTCCTTTTTTTTCTTGCATCTTAACGATGTTTAACAGGTGGAGAAACAAATATGTGTCAAATCTCAAACGTTACATTACAATCTGCAGTGCTAATGCAGCACAGCACAGCGGCCACCGTATCAGAAATACAAAACTTGAAAGGTAAACACAGTTCGGAAAACAATGACAGAACATAACTAATTCTGCTCTATTCTGCTAAAATGAACAATAATCTCCCAAAAATGATGTTACACAAGCATTCACTCACCTCATCCACGTTGAATATGCTTCTTCGCGCAGCCCAACGGACAGCTTCCTCAAGTTCATGAGTTGTTTGTCTGAAATTCCTGCGCGGTTTAGTTAGTTCGCTGTATAGTCTGCCCGTGTCTCCTTGTTTGATGTTGCACTGCGATGTCTCGTGTTTCAAACATGAGTCTAATGTCTAGATTTGCAGAATTTTTTTTTTCTTGGAAAGGACTCTGATATTAAATTAATGTACAAATTTGACTCCTGCGCATGAATCCATGTTCAGAGGTTTGGCCGGTTAGTGCCAATTAGCTACAACTTAAAATGTTAAGTTCACTGAACTAAATTGGGCTCTTTGAATTTCAGTAACATTAAACTGACTTAAAAAATTAAGTTGAATCTAGTATAACTTATAAAAAAAAGTTGAAATTGCTTAAATTACTTTTATGAGTTAAAGTAACTTAAAATCATAAGCTGTCATGGCTTTTTCATCATATCATTTTTTACAGTGTAGAAACTAGAGCTCCCTATTTTGTGGATATGTGTAGTGTGAACATGAGTTCAGACACTAGCAAGGTTTTCTAAACACTGGGATTTTGAGAACTCAATTATCTGTTACATGATTAAGAGGTCACACATTACGTGTAGCTTGTTCTTTGTAATTGCATTTTCGTTGTAGCCATTTAAAAAGCACGGTGACATTACCAAGTTTGTTTATAACAACAACAACAACAATAATAATATTTTACTGACTTTTTTTGTTTAATGCAGAATAGACCGTTTAAAATGGCATAATTGCTTTCTATTTATCTATTTTATATATTATTATTATTAATTATTATTAATTATTTAATATTGATTCTACACATTTAAATACTCAGTTAATAATCATGATTTGTTTTGTCTAAAAAATGGAATAAGTGTTTTTTTCATAATTTACATTTCTGTTTATTATTATTATTAATTTTCGAAGTAACAACAACAACAACAATAATACATTTACAAACAAGTTTTGTTTAATGCAGGATAAACACCTAGGTTCATAATGAAATAATTGCTTTTTTTCACTATTTATTTGATAAATTATAGATAATAATAATAATATGTATTATTAAATATTAATCATTATTAAATCCATTATTAATTATTATTAATGATTATTATTATTTACAAGCTTCAACAGCAACCAATAATATCCAATAATAATAATAATAATAATAATACTTATTATTATTATTATTATGGCTATTATTGGTGATGATAATATTATAAATATACATACACATACAAAAAAACAAAAACGAAAAACACTAATTTGACAATGATACATAAATACAAAAAAATTGGTTTTGATGCCTTCGTAAACAACATTTTCAATAAATAAATATAGCGAGTAGCTGATGCTCACTAGTTTTTATAGAGTATTCTGGAAATTTGTAGGCAGTTTCAGTGCAATGCAACCATCTTGACAGCCCTCACAATGGCTGACTCCCTAGACAGTGCACTTACTACTGACTAAGACACACCCAGACACACATAGAGAGAAAAAGAAAATCCATATACGATTTTTACATAAAAAGGGGAAAAGAATCAAAGATAAATCCACAGGCTGCCACACAATAGAGGTGAAAAGACTGAGACAGAAATAGATACAGGCCGAGACCCATGCACAGAGAGGCAAGACAATGCCTCCACCAACAGGTACATCCCCACCTGGCTGAGCTGCCAGATGGCAAATCCACATCTTTACATCCCGAGATATCGCGGACAGCTAGTGTTTCATTGTCAACTTGTGATATAAATAAATCCACACCAAAACAAATGAAGCAAAACACGTCTAGCTGTGGTGTTGCTGATAGACTATAGGGTGCCCAATGCCAGAGTTTCCAGCATGTGACCCTGAAACAGCACACGGCAGATGAGTGTGGGTTAGTGTTTCTGTTAGTGGATCTGACAGACTGGATGGAGACAGAAAAGGGAAACTGTCTGTAATGTCCAGCTGCTGATGCTGGAACTGGCAGGCATTTGCCATGACTGCAGAATGTCTACATCTGCTGCGTCTTCCCCATCAATGGTAACGTCTGAGCTACTGCAGTTTACACATTAATGCACAACTCCAGCAAGATACAGACAGGAAAAAGCATGATAAGTAGAGACACAGTCACAGCTCAGCCAAAAGGGAGTAAAACTTGACCCAGACCTTTCAATTCAGAGCTCTGCTCAAACTGAGAAGCCTATCGTCACAAACACAACCACACCGAAGCATGTCACACAGACTAAAACTAGCTCAGAATTAAAATCAACAGGTTTAAAATGTCTGAGACCAAATATGTATTCAATATATTTTTTTCTCCATTATAAATTATATTATCAGCACATCAAATTAGTGAAAAGTTGATAATAAAATGAAATAATTCAAATGAACTATTTATTATATTCGATTTTCAATCCCAGAATTTCAAGGTGGCCTTAGACTTTTGGGTCCCAATACACCTAAAATAGCTGACTGAAATACAGGTGAATAATTAATAATAATTAATTAAAGATCAAGGTAACAATAACATTTTAAAATATAAAATAAAAATGTGAAAAAAAGTGATGCAATTTGTAATTGACATTATTAAAATGAATGTGAATAAAAACACATTTTATGCATGATTAAAATGTAAATAATTAGGATATATATGATTTTTCCTACGGTTTTAATTCTGGTATGAAAAAAAAAAAAGATTTGTGATGTAATTTCCTGTCACATTTAAGACTCACAAAAAATGGAATATATTTTATTGAAATACAGGAAATTAAAGTAAGATCTAAGGTGAACAATGTTATTAACACACACACACACACACACACACACACACACACACACACACTGTGTATATATACAGTATATATAAAGATAAAATAATATGGAAAAAAAAAATGTTGATGTCATTTTCTATCACATTCGGGTCTTATAATTGGGGTATATTTTATTGAAATACAAGAAATTAAAGAAAAATGTCAGGTGATTATAATGTTATAGTATAAATAAAAAAATGATAAAATATTTGATTGAAATACAAGCATATACAATTAAACCTGATTTGTGATGTCATTTCCTGCCACATTTGAGTCACATAAGCTCTTTGCTGTTCCCAGCGGCTTTAGGTTTGCTCTGCTCCTCAGGTTTCCCCATACACTCCTTCCACTGACACTAGAGGGCAACACAGATCCAGGAGCAACAGCACAAAGCCTCATTCTCCACACAATAGTGTCTTCAGCAGCAGCACATTTTTCAAACCGGCCTTTTTTGTGCACGGTCATATTTCTTCCAGTCATGCGTTTCCTATGGACATCTATGTATATTAATGATACAGTAGGCATGATTTATGCTTTCTCGTACATGAGTAAATGCTGCTTCGCAAAAATATAGTGCACTTCGCTCAAACTGCCAGTGGGATTTAGAATGAAAAAGAACAAATGCGATAGAAACTGTCAGAGGTGCAGGATCTTGTTTTTCGTATTTTTCACAAAACAAACTCGTTTTGCTGTTGGAATGTCGGACTGCACCTCTAGGCTTGAACATTCTGAAGCAAATTTCTAGCATATTGCATTAATGGTGAAGTAGAGCATATGCAACGCAGAGCAGGCTTTGCTTATGACGGTGACATGAAAAAGAGGGCTGAATGCACTACAGGTATTGACACAAAGTAGCAAACCACAGATTGATCTAGAAAATAACTTTTTGTGTATATGCTAAACATGAAGCTGTCTTACATTTTATTTTGCTAATTTCAGCTGTCCACTTGTCAACAAGTCAACAAATCAGCTCTTGCTTTTCATAGCTGCAGTAATCCAATTCGTCTACTCTTTGTTGAGTGCAAGCTCAATTTAGATCAATTTATAACTGATTAAGATAGTTAGTCATCTGTACTCCTAAAAGATGTCAAAATAAATGAATGAATGATTTTATTTTTATTTATTTATTTTATTTTATTAAATTTTTTTGATTTGATTTTTGATTTTATTTTATTTTATTTTATTTTATTTTATTTTATTTTATTTTATTTTATTTTA
>NW_015548296.1:3417700-3423302 GCF_001515605.1 Sinocyclocheilus anshuiensis | reverse complement strand
TTTATTTTACTTTACTTTACTTTACTTTACTTTACTTTACTTTACTTTACTTATTTTAAACACTGGAAGCCTGCTTCTGTCATGGAATTAAAAAAAAAATACAAAAATTAAAAAAAAAAAAAAAATTTTGTAAAAATTAAAAGGTAATTGCAACTTTTCATTTAACATTCCTGATTTTTTTTTTTTGAGAAATATAAACTTAGAATTGCAAGAAAGACGTCTGAATTGTGCGATAAAAAGTCACAATTACCTGTTTTATTCTTTTATACCATGGCAGAAATAGGCTTTCATAAGAAACAATGCTCCCTGAGAATTATAATGATACAAATAAGAATGCTCTTCCTTCAAATCCATCTGCAACATAATTAGGTTATTGGCTATTTTTATACATTTTTTAAAGTCCTTCGATATGTTACAGCCAAACGTCCTGTAGAGGAAGTATGCCAATACAGGAAAGAAAACAACGAATGGGATCTTGAATGCCATTTTGCGGCATTCTCTGCATCTGCAAACAGTATCAAAGCCCTCTTAAGCAAAGTATACCATCTCTCAGAGTTGCTGTTTGTCTGCATTAGCTGCCAGTGGGTCTAGTATCACATGCTTTTTCTAGTATCATGACTTCTAAGAAAGCTGTGAGTAACGGCATCAATATGTTGTCCCTGTTGGTTTTCACTTTTAAGAAAGCAGCCTACTTTTGATTAGGCCTTTTCATCTTTATTTGCTTTGGAGTATCTTTTGTTTCAGGGAACGTTCTCTGCGACACGAGACGTCTCTGGTGCTGGTAGCGGGTTCGTGCCAATAGCTTGTACACTGCGCCCACTGGTCAATCATTAGTTTCCTCTGTGATGTGATTTAAAGCCTTGGAACAATAATCCCAAAAACAATATGAAACAAAAGCCGTTTGATTTAAAAAAAAAAGGCAAATCTCCATTAATGCGATGCTCATTAGAAATACCGTTGTGCCGCTATCAGCGACAGGACGTGTGTTATGTGGTCGGGGAGCACTGGCATTATCATCCAACCGCACATTGGCAGCTGTGCTCCCAGAGAAAGGGGGGTCTACACCGTTGACCAGTGCTAATCAATCTGTGGTAGTGCATCCGTCTTTTGTTAATGCCTAAAAGAGTGAAAACCTTCGTCTCGCCGTACCCTATTAGCACCATTGTTCTGGTTTATCTGCGCAACGCAGGCTTCGTACACTAGCTTTCGGATGCTTTCGCACCTTAGTCTCTTAGTTGATATGGAATACTTCAATAAGCTAGAAGTCAAATGTTAAAACCCAACATTTTCTAATGAAGAGGGGCGGCTGACAGCAGTCATCCATCTGAAAGGAGGAGCGAAAGGGGAATTGTTTGTTTTGCACATTAGAAAGACGAAATAATGGCATTTCTGTAGGTGTGTAGACGGATATCAGGCGAATTGCTTCCTTATAGTTTTAAATATTAACAGTCAGAGCATGAATACATGAGACGCTTTTGAGGAAAAAAGGCACATTATCAGAGCTGGGAAACACTTCTGATGGACAAAATGCTCCAACGTGCCATTTGAACAGACTGGGCTTCACATCTCATATCATTCACCCAAACTTCGCATAGTCATAGAGATATGAAAATAATATTCAAATATTTTGGCAAAGTGTAAGCTTAGTGACAGCAAAGCCAGTGCTGTCGATAAGAAAGTTAATATGCTTTTTCCTTTTTGATATCTGTCTTTTGGCTCTCTTCATTTGGCACAATCTTATCAAATCTAGAGGCTATTTTTCCCCTTCTGCTAATCCATTGCCAGTGGTTCTGCCGTTCCTCTGGAGCAAAGAGAAAGAAAAAAAAGGGACGGGGGGAGAGAAAGACGTGGTTTGGTCCCAGGCTGTTATTGAGGGCTCAGATTGGGCCTGGCACAGGGGATAAGAGAGAAATAATTATCCAGCCTGCTGAAGCATGACAGCTTCTCTCTTCACAGAGAGTGAAGGAGATGAAGCATTGTGTCAAAAAATTAGCTCGCAAAACACAGACACATCTTGACACCGCCATTCCGAGTAACGCTTCGTGTTAGGAGACACTAGAGAACCGCCGGTCGACTTTTCTTGATTGACAGTTTTGACGGGATCTCTCTTCCGGCTTGTGGCTGGAGCTGAACGTATCGAATGCATCTTGGTCAACACGAGCTTCAGGCAACCTGATCTCATGACTGAAACATACCTGTGAGAACTTTTTCGCAAGATGCGAAATACGTACCGGCATGTAAGTTTCGTGACATATTCGATGTGAAATGTCCAATGAGTGGCGCTAAAAGAGTTTTTGTTTTTTTCCCCTGGAACACATGAACGTACATATGGTACGTTTTATGTGATGTTGGTTTTGTATGCGTCACCGCAGTTCTGATTTGAAATGTCAATTGAGTGGCACTATAACTCTAAATCCCAAAGTATACTTCAGATTTTTACGCGTACGCTAGCCATTTCATGATGTGCAGGAACGCACGCGGTCGGCGCATGCGCTCTAGAACACTTCATCCATGTCCAGTGTCTGCTCTATTTTTCCTCGTTAAGTTATGACCGATATCAGATATTTTTGAACTCTTTTAAACCAAAGCTGAGATGCCTCGTACCCTCTCACTCACATGTACTCGTCAATGTGAGCGTCTGTTGTCGCAGTCTCCGCTATTTTGTTGTTGTTGTTCCGTCTTTTTAGTTTCGTTTTCTACTGTGAAACAACAGCCCGGAATAGTGTTGCCACCTGGTGGAACAACTGGTTACTGCAAAATAATTTAATGTGCATGTGCGGCCTGCGCGTACAGTACGCGCATACTGTTCTGATGACGAAATTCGCGTCACACGCACTTTCTTGAAACAAAATTAATTATTTTTCCCTCTCAAAACACGTGCCATTTTCTGTAAGATCCAGGAGAATCAACAGCGACTATGGGTTCACATTGTGCTAATGCCTTTCATCCCTCCATACCACGTGAAGTTGTGGTCAGACGTATGCGCCTGCTCTCTCTATCTCCAGGAAAGAAAAGAAAGCAATCAAAGCAGAAATGGATTTGCAATCAGACTACAGGCATTGACGGAAGGGGGTGCGGTGTGTCCTAGTGAATTGAAACCTGGTGTCGGCCATATCCGCTTCAAAGTCTGTTTCTCTTGTGCCTTAGTGGTAGGGTTGTGAACTGTGACAGCTACCGTTTCAGGTTGAAGCATATCAGAGATGAGCTAGACCATCCTTTCAGACAGCACGTCATTCAATTCTCCCTCAACACACAGGACTCAATACTGTCAATAGACAAAAGGACAGATTGAGCTTCATGAGGATGAAAACACTCATAAAAACACACATACATAAACACTTGAGACAATGTCAGCAGCAAGTTTCAAGTCTGGTGGTAAAGAGTCGAATAATGGAGATTTGAATCATTTTACTAGAGAATCAAACTGTCCTTCAGTATTGCAGGTTTTCCTCAAACATGCAATATTCCAGCTTTTGACTAGAATGGTACCTTTCTAAAGTTGCCTTCACCTGTTGATATGATTTTCTGGTGTATATGCATTTTGTTTTTGTTATATGTTCACCCAAAAGAAAGGCTTTTAATTAAAGAGATAGCTCACCAAAAAATGAAAATGTTGTCATCCTTTATCATGTTGTTGTCGGCCTCATGTCATTGCAAACCTGTATGACTTTATGTGAAACACAAAAAATGAAATTTTAAAGAATGTTTCAGTTGTTTTTGTGAAAAAGCGAAACGACTTTCATTTTAGGGACAAAAAAAGTAAAAAAAAAATGAAAGTCAGGTTTGGAACAATATGAGTAAATTAAAAAAACAATTTTTGGGCAAAGTATCCTAATATAACTTGGCATTTTAGACTTTTTATTAATAGCATAGTTATTTGCACTGGGTAGATCTGTCCATTTTGAAACCGTATTGGTTTCTACTCCAAGTAACTGTATATTAAAGGAACATGCCACTATTTTTGAAAATAGGCTCATTTTCCAACTCCCCTAGAGTTAAACAGTTGAGTTTTACCGTTTTCGAATCCATTCAGCCGATCTCCGGGTCTGGCGGTAGCACTTTTAGCTGCAGCTTAGCATAGATCATTGAATCTGATTAGACTGTTAGCATCTCGCTCAAAAATGACCAAAGAGTTTCTATATTTTTCCTATTTAAAACTTGTAGTTACATCGTGTTCTAAGACCGATGGAAAATGAAAAGTTGCGATTTTCTAGGCCGATATGGCTAGGAACTATACTCTCATTCTGGCGTAATAATCAAGGAACTTTGCTGCCGTACTATGGGTGCAGCAGGCACAATGATATTATCATTGCGCCTGCTGCACCCATGGTATGGCAGCAAATTTCCTTGATTTCATTTTTGAGCGAGATGCTAACGGTCTAATCAGATTCAATGATCTATGCTAAGCTGCAGCTAAAAGTGCTACCGCCAGACCCGGAGATCGGCTGAATGGATTCGAAAACGGTAAAACTCAACTGTTTAACTCTAGGGGAGTTGGAAAATGAGCCTATTTTCAAAAATAGTGGCGAGTTCCTTTAAACACCAACTATGTTCTGCTGCTTTTCGCTTGGACAGAAAGAAGACTGGAGAACCTGTCATGTCACACCTGGTTAGGACACCATGGCTTGTGCTGTCTGGCATGAAGGGGCTATGAAAGCACACTGCAATCTGAATGTGTGTGTGTGCATGCAAGTTTCTCTGTAAGTCTCGTTATGTTTCCTCCTGCATTTTCTAATCAGACCTCCTAAAAAAAATACAGATGCAGGAAGCCAAGTAAATGCCCATCACAGCTCAATTTAAAATCTGAACTTGGATGCAGGCTCATTTATGAGAGAAATCTGCAGGTCTCAAAGGTCTCGGAAGACGATGTGTTGCAGATATGAAAGAGGAAATGGAAAAATGGAAAACTGATTCGAAAATGATACACTACTGCTTTGTTCCAAAATCCAGTGAGCTGCCTAGTGAGAAGGCATCTTGAAATATCAAGGGCATTATGAAGAAAAGGCTCTTAAGACACCCAATTTTGGTTAAATTTTGAGCCAAAACAAGTGTCCTTTGTGTTGGAGACAATCAAGCTCTGCGAAAATTTTTTTTTCCTGATACTGAATCAGATGGTGGATCAAGCTGTTAGCTTAGCAACAAGCTAAAAACAAAAACTACTGAATATTAATAATCATTTATATATTTAAAAACATTTAAGTCATCCTGTGGCCCCCTGTTTGAGAACCACTAATGTCCAAATCAGTCACTTATAAGGGTTCCATGAAAAGGCAGCTGCCTATGTAGTCACTAGGCAGCTCACTATAACTTGGGACAGAACATCTTTCATACAAAAGCTGTCCTGATATTCCATCAATGAAAAAATGAGAGTGGAAAAATTGTGACACTCAAAAACATGCAGTGACACTTTAAAATATGCAGAAATTATCAAATGACGGGATAAAAAATGAGAGCGAGCAAGCAAGCATGGCGAGAAAGCTGACACATGTCAGTCAAGACGGCAGATTTAATTTCCTCTCATGAAGCCTTTCGCTCATGCGCGCGCACACACACACGCACTCATGCACGCACGCACGCACACGCACGCACACGCACACGCGCA
>NW_015548296.1:3405559-3417452 GCF_001515605.1 Sinocyclocheilus anshuiensis | reverse complement strand
ACACACACACACACACACACACACACACACACACACACACACACACACACACACACACACACACACACACAGAGCTGCTGTGTTGAGCGGCTGACATCAGCAGACAGCGCCGGGAACATTATTCATCCCGAAGAGAGACATGTCGTCAGTGACAGAGACATAAATATCCCATAACACCCTCAGAGGGGTTAATGTGTGTCGATCAGAGAGCACTGAGACAGGGGAACAGAGATGTTCAACAGACAGCAAATGTATCACACATGAACAAGAGCACAGGAACACATGCAACACTCACACAGCCGTCACTACACGCTGAATACAGGAGAGCGGAGAAGCACCGTGGAGTGGAAATCCTGCTAAATATAGGAAGACGCTCGACAGAATCAACTGACACATTCACAAATGTATGAAGTCCTTCTTGCCTTGGAATTTAGCTAAATTTGAAATGACTTGAATTTTACTTTATATCAGAACAGCTATGGTACCTGACTCGTTGTCATTTCTTTAATATAAGAACTTGTTGATGGTATTATACAAATGCTGCTTTAGTGTGTTTGTGGATGAACACTAGAGTTTCATGGCACAACCACACAAAACTGGTATTTCAACACATGGAGATATTTCAAGTGAACACTGAAATGAAGAATCACCCAAACTACCTGATTGATACACATGGCACGACTTTCCTTTTCGCCTTACGTGATGTAGCCCAGTTATAGAGATTGGAATTGTAAAGAATTTAACAGTTTTGGGTCCTTAATTGTTCCATTGACAATTATTTTAGTACTTTTACTGCTGATAATTTCAATAATAAATAAATGTTAAAAAAGCTGTTTAATGGCTTTTTATGACTTTTCAGTCTTTTTAAAGGAGGCATAAATGCAATCCAATAAGTGGCCTTAATTAATATATTAAACAACAATATTAAACAAACAAAAACAATGTGACATACTTGAAACAAACCTCTTAGCCTCACCAAGGCAGCATTCATTTGATCAAAAAATACAGTAAAAATAGTAATAATGTGAAAAATTATTGCAATTTAAAATCACTGTTTTCTATGATACAGGGTTCCCACTCTTTCATGAACACCAGATTCAAGGACATCAAACTGGTTTTTGCTGTAGTTCTTGTACAAGATTTAAATTTGAAAGAATTTCTCAATTTTTAAATTAATAAAAAGTGGTTAAATGTTGTAATAACATTGTAAAAGCTGATAACATTACAAATTTGCACATTCACTCAAAAGATACGTTATTCATTAATAAATAAACTCAAAAATAATTTTGTAAATTACTATTGTAAATCCCATTTTTTCATCTTTGACCTAGAGGAATGCAGCTCAAACATGCAGCTGCTCAAAAAGTCAGTATTTTTTGAAAATATTTCATGAACATTTTAAACCTTGTACGTGTGCAAATCTGCAAAAAAATATTAAGAAAACAAATTTAAAAAATAGGACTTTCTATTTGCTTTTAAACTGTAAACGCTTTTCACTAAGCTGTTTTTCCATTTTTTCAAGTTCTACATTTTCTCCTTAGCTCCATGTTGCAGTAAGTTTTGGGAGTTAATTTTTAGTCCATCTCCTATCCTGAGAAGTGTGTCTTGCAGAGACTGACAAAAATGAGCTCCTAAAACTTACTTGCGGATTCTGGAAGATCAATTCTTCAAACAGTGGTACAAGAGGATGTGGTGCTGGTCCTTCAAGAGTCACTCTCAACTTATCTGTCCATAAAGCCTATAAAAATAGTCTTCATGTATTTCACAACACTTCAGCATGTTATTCTAATTAAGTGAGGGTCATTTTTTAGGATTTTTTACCCAAGCAAAGTCTCTGAGAACCTGACACCTTGTACTTCTGGAGACTCCAGGAAGGTTGCAGTTCTGGAAAATAGTGGCGCTGGAGACTAAATGCTTCCTGATGGTTTCACACCTAATTCTTCACATTAATTCTTAATTCTTTTGCAGTTAACGTTTGTCTTTTCTTCTTCACCTGTTTTTTTCTGACCCTGCTGTCCCAGTGAGCATTTTGCTGACCAATGGTCATGCCTTAACTTTGACATTTCTGTATTGCATTCGTTTTTAATATTTCTAATGGGGATTTAATCATTTCTGACTTCTCAGTCTGAGTTAATTCTCTTTTTTTTTTGGCTCATTCATCTGTAAAAAAAAACCTGCCTAATAATTCTGTGCACCTTAAGGAGTTTTTCATTTCTAGCCTTCATGGACAATTATATACAGTGGTAGTGGAAGCGCAAATGTCTGAGAGTGCACGTCTGAGAGTGCAAGCGCCAGCTGCAGCCAGACCCTTTTGAGCGGCTCAGCTGTTACTATATTTGGAACTATTTTCGTTGATGCAATATATACAATAAGACATTAAGAATGTTTGCGGGAGCGTGACACACACGTTGCGGGAGTGGGCGGTAATGGTCAGAAATTCAGCGGGAGCGGGCTTAAGACAACTGTCCCACTCAGGTCTCTAGGCTGCGCGTCAACACACGCGCTCCCCCATCTCCACCCCCAATCATTAGTGCCGCTTGTTCGGTCTTTGACAGAACATATAGGACAATTTTTAAATGGTGCCATTTAAAAATTTAATTCAAGCACTTTCAAGGACCTATGTTTGTTTTCAAGTACTTTCCAGGCCTTGAATCCATATGTCTGAAATTCAAGTACTTTCAAGTACTTTCAAGAAGCATGGGAACCCTGATGATAATATATTTTAAAATGTAATTTATTCCTGTGATTTCTAAGATGAATTTTCAACAGTGTTTAGTGTCATATGATCCTTCAGAAATCATTCTATTATGCTGATTTGTTGTTCAAGATACATTTATTATGATCAATGTTCAAGACAATTGTGCTGACTAATATTTTTGTGGAAACTATGATAATTTTGTTTCAGGATTCTTTGATGAATTGAAAAAAAAAAAACTGAAATAGAAATATTTTGTAACATAAAAGTCTTCACTGTCACATTTGGATATTAAAGTTGAAAATTAATAAAAATAAACATTACTGACCCCAAACCCATAAACAAAATAAACCCAACTGAACTGGTGCCATTGGTTATAGATAAAGTATTAAATTAAAAAAACAAATAAATGTAGCTACTACTCACTAATCAATGACCTGCAACCGACTGCAAGCTCAATTATAGAACGCCTGCTGCTTACTTTCCTGATCGATAAAATGAAGTCACATTATGAAAGTAAAGTGATTCGCAAATGCTGTTGAAATGGACATACATGCACCTAAGTGAAATTTATCATCCACTACACCACATGAAATCTTCACCAGCTCGTGATAAAGCAGAAGTGTCAGACAACCAAATTCAATGCAGACAGACTTAACCGAGGCCATACAACTCTCACACACAACGCACACTGCCGGTCTTGAGATCTGCTAGCTGTGCTGGAGCTTACCTCCAGTCTGACTGTGTGAGCATACAGTTTTTCCCTTGACAGGCCTGGGTAGAAAAATTTATAGCAGTGCATTTCCACACAAGACGTTCCCAACATCTACTTCAATCATGGAGCTCTGCCACAAGTAGACTGCGGCGCTGCGCTTTGCTGCGAGCCAGAATTACTTGATTAAATTGAGGAAATGCATAATACACACAGAATGGCATACATAATCACCTCTGAGACTTGTCTCAACATACCAACACTGCATATAAAAGACCGACCCTCCTATTTTGTTCGTGACGCTCCGTGGCCAATCAAAATTAATTTATTCTAATGTATTCACGCAGGTCAATTATCCAAATGATTCAGATTCCGATTGCACCGGACCTTAGAAGCCAATGAGGCATCTAAAGGGCAGCTGTGCGCTTTTTTTGCAAGGCAAATCGTCCTCTTTTAGTTACAGTTTAGAGACATGTCTCAGCCTTTGTAAAAATGACACTTGCTAATGGCCACAGAACCGGTCTTTAACAACAGCTGTAAAAGTAAGCCTATTAAACATCAACTAGCAGTGGTAACGATTGCCGGACAAGGATGGTGAACGACGATCCATTAAAAATGTATTCAATTACTTTTTAAAGTTGTAAATGGTTTAAGATAATTTGTATTTATTAATTCTACATAGTTCTTCTTATCTATAATTATATATGGACCATATATTTTACAAGGTGCACAAAATAACCTTTCCCTCAGAAATTTCCAATTTATTTATTTTTTTGTTTGTTTTTTGAATGGGACTTAAGGGGTGTTGACATATAGGCAACCACATAACCAACCGAATGCTACTTGCTATATCATAATACATTTTCTGTTACTGGACATTTTGTTATAATAATATAAGTAATTAACAATTATTAAAAAATGTTGCATTATAACTGAAAACTTCTGCATTCACAAACGTAGCAGTAAATGCAAAAAATGCAGCATAAATAAAATAAATACTGAATAAATTAGTGCCATCGCATGATTAATCGCGATTAATCGCAAGTTTTACATTACATAATGTGTGTGTACTGTGTATATTTATTATGTATATATAACAAGACTAGTTTTAACCAACTGAACTGGTGCCATTGGTTTAGCTAAAATACTAAATCTGAAAACAAAAAAATCTAGCTACTATTCACTAATCAACAACCTGCATTTGACTACAAACTCTGAAATATGAAAGCCTGCTTCTTACATTCCTGGTTGATAAAATGAAGTCACATTATGAAAGTAAAGTGAATTGCACATGCTGTTTGCTGTCGACATGGAGGTGCATGCACCTTTGCATCTAACTCACCTAAACCTTCCTGAAGTGAAATTTATCATCTACTACACCACTCATGAAATCTTCACCATATCGTGATAAGCCAGAAGTGTCAGACAACCAAATTCAGTGCAGACAGACTTAACCGAGGCCACACGGCCCTCACACACACACCTCATACTGCTGGCCTTGAGATCCGCTAGCTGTACTGGAGCTTACCTCCGGTCAGACTGTGTGCGTATACAGTTTTCCCTTGACAGGCCTGGGTAGAAAAATTTATAGCAGTGCATTTCCACACAAGACGTTCCCAACATCTACTTCAATCATGGAGCTCTGCCACAAGTAGACTGCGGCGCTGCGCTTTGCTGCGAGCCAGAATTACTTGATTAAATTGAGGAAATGCATAATACACACAGAATGGCATACATAATCACCTCTGAGACTTGTCTCAACATACCAACACTGCATATAAAAGACCGACCCTCCTATTTTGTTCGTGACGCTCCGTGGCCAATCAAAATTAATTTATTCTAATGTATTCACGCAGGTCAATTATCCAAATGATTCAGATTCCGATTGCACCGGACCTTAGAAGCCAATGAGGCATCTAAAGGGCAGCTGTGCGCTTTTTTTGCAAGGCAAATCGTCCTCTTTTAGTTACAGTTTAGAGACATGTCTCAGCCTTTGTAAAAATGACACTTGCTAATGGCCACAGAACCGGTCTTTAACAACAGCTGTAAAAGTAAGCCTATTAAACATCAACTAGCAGTGGTAACGATTGCCGGACAAGGACGGTGAACGACGATCCATTAAAAATGTATTCAATTACTTTTTAAAGTTGTAAATGGTTTAAGATAATTTGTATTTATTAATTCTACATAGTTCTTCTTATCTATAATTATATATGGACCATATATTTTACAAGGTGCACAAAATAACCTTTCCCTCAGAAATTTCCAATTTATTTATTTTTTTGTTTGTTTTTTGAATGGGACTTAAGGGGTGTTGACATATAGGCAACCACATAACCAACCGAATGCTACTTGCTATATCATAATACATTTTCTGTTACTGGACATTTTGTTATAATAATATAAGTAATTAACAATTATTAAAAAATGTTGCATTATAACTGAAAACTTCTGCATTCACAAACGTAGCAGTAAATGCAAAAAATGCAGCATAAATAAAATAAATACTGAATAAATTAGTGCCATCGCATGATTAATCGCGATTAATCGCAAGTTTTACATTACATAATGTGTGTGTACTGTGTATATTTATTATGTATATATAAATGCACACATATACAGTATATATTTTGAAAATATTTACATGTATATATTTATATTCATAAAATTATATTATATATAAATATATTTAATATATAAACAACATCTTTTTTTCTTAAATATATACAGTATGTGCATGTGTGTGTATTTATATATACATAAAAAATATACACAGTACACATATATTATGCAAACAAAAACTTATTTTGGATGCGATTAATCATGATTAATCGTTTGACAGCACTAGAATAAATTAATAACTATAAACATTTGTCATCATAATTAAAACATTTCGCATAAAAAGGTAAAACTAGCTATATAGGTAAAAATGAATTAATATTTATTAACATATTTGGTATTGTAACTGAAAACATTTGCATTTAAAAATACACTTTCCAGCTGTAAAATACATTTTTATTTACTTTTACAGTATCAAAGTTACTGAGTGTAAATGTAAATAATTCATTCCTATATAGAAATGCTTATATAAATGAATCTGAGAGCAAGTCAAAGGGCATTAACACACTTTTTTTTATATGCGTTTTTCATATATACTGTATAAATTTGTGTGTTTGTATTTGCCATATGCGTTTATAGCCACAATGATAAAGCAAAGAAAGAAAGTGTGCACAGGGACCGGATAATTCACTTTTCTGCCACTGTTTAGCGTGCAAGGCAATTTAGCCAGGATGAAATAACTCCAGAGCGTTTTAATCCAGATAGATGCAATACTATTTTGATATAGCGCTTTGGCCCTCAGCAGAGCCCAGTCTAAAAATAGGGCCTTTTAAGACCACTAATTTGTTATTCATCTGTGTGAATAACTGTATCACTGCACTTATTGAAATGCAATGACTGGTTTCTGCTGCCTCTCCACCCAAACTAAATGAGTAATTTAAAAATAGAATTTTCTCTTTCGCTCACCATTCCCCCTCTTTTTTTCCTTCCTACCCCTTTCCTTATCACTCCCTTATTCTCAGGCTCTTCAAGGCCGCCTACAGGATCCATCAACATCAACCCTGTAAACTAATGGACACACAGATTGCACGTGAACGCTTTCAATGCATAAAACAAAATCATGTTATCACACACTCTGACATTTTTCCACACCGCCAAATTCTGTGAAACCTTACTGATCCTCTGACCTTGATTTGAAGCCTTCAGTTGACTTATATTTAAAATGCATATTTGTTTTGTTTATCAATGCATACTGCAATAAAAAAATATTGTGTACATTCCAACCGATGACAAAATTACGCAATTCATACAGAAAAAAAAAAAAGTGTGCTTGGATGTTTTGGTGGTCTACCAATGAACACCACTAAGCAAAATATACCATGTGAGACTAGGCTGGTCTTGTATACACTTGTCACACTTTCCATTTGTTCATTAAAAATGAATGTGTAAAGAGCACAAGATTGAGAGACAGCCGTGTTAAAATGGGTAAGAGTCTCTCCATGGCAGGATCAAATGCCCCTTGACAGACATTTAAGACCTGCAGACTGAAGCCTCAATCTGCATAGCTCAGAAGCCCATCAATTAGCCATTGCAGCTTTGCTCAGGTATTAAAGGGATCAAATCGGCTAGCTCAGGCTCAGATGAGCTGTGACCATCAATCCATGAGTCACTGAAGTTTTCACACTGAGCCCAATCCCCTGTCCAACAGCCATTAAAGTCAAGCATTGAGGACACACTCTCTACTGGTGGGGTCCACTGCTCATGTAACTAAGACTGGTTAATGAGACTGCAAGAAAAAAAAAAAAAAAGGACACAAAGAGACTGTAAAAGGAGATAAAACCCCTGTAAGGAGAAAAGCCAACCACAATTTGTTTTATCACAATTTATCTTCTGCACAGTAGTATTGGTGTCTGTAATTAAAGTTTTAGCCATTGAAGTTCTTTCATGGATGTTGGCTTTGTGAAGTTCTCTATAGTCGATTTTTGCAGAAACAGGTGAATACTGACTAACTCAAACCCTATAATAATGGGTGTTCATTTTTTTTTATACAACCCCTGTATAAACATTGAACATAATGCCTGTTTCACACATACTCTTTTTGCAGTGCGCATTTGAATTTCAAATCTAAACATTGTTACTGAAAACACTTTTTCAGAATTGTAATAATTTTTTTTTTTTTACACAATAGAGTATCTTTATTAAAAGCAATCCTACTGGAACTTTGTTTTTCTGCCTCCATAAGTGCCATCTAATATGTTACCTTGTGCATCTAAAAATCTAACTTTTCCCTGCTTTACCACTTGCCAAAAAGCCATGTGTTGACAGTGAAACACAGTAGACCTTAAAGGGATAGTTCACCCAAAAATGGAAATTCTGTCGTTAATTACTCACCCTTATGTCGTTCCAAACCCGTAAAACCTTTGTTCATCTTCAGAACACAAAACACAAAAAAGTATTTTTGATCAAATCTGAGAGTTTTCTGACCCTGCACAGACAGCAACGCAACTGACACGTTCAAGGCCCAGAAAGGTAGTAAGGACATTGTTAAAATAGTCCATGTGAGATCAGTGGCTCAACCATAATGTTATGAAACTACGAGAATATTTTTGTGCACAAAGAAAACAAAAAACCTTTCTAGGCCTTGAACGTGGTAGTTGCATTGCTGTCTATGCAGGGTCAGAAAGCTCTCGGATTTCATCAAAAATATCTTAATTTGTGTTCTGAAGATGAACTAAGGTCTTACGGGTTTGGAACTGCATGAAGGTGAGTAATTAATGACAGAATTTAAATTTTTTGGTGAACTATACCTTTAATTATATGCATTTATGGTGTAATTACTACATTTTCCTGTCAATCCTTGTTCATTTTTACCACAGTCACTTTAATTCAGCATGTGCAGCACAGCTAAAATAGATAGCTGCATACGCAACACTCTTGGAACGCACTGTTGGGCCGCATCTGCATGCAGTGTGAATGCTCTAACCTGTTAACACGAAGAAAAAAAAAACCGCACTGCATACGCACTGCAAATGGAGTATGTGTTAAACTACTTCCCTACTGTTTACAACAATCTATTTTGTCTGTCTATCCAACATTTAGATCTAGGTTAACAAAGGACACACAGTCTGTTTATCAAAGCAAATATGTACAATAAAGATGTCAGGATAATGAAAGGGGATATGATTAAATTCATACATTTTATCTAGACTAAATTAAATTGTGCAAAATGAATGTGTTAAATTGACAGTGCCAATAATTTGGCATTTCAACTTCTGGATCTCACTGAATGCGACTGGAACACAGACTGAGCAAACAGTTTTGGAGGTTTCTGTCTTTCTTTATTCAAGTAAACAAGAGCTGAACTTGTGTGATGGGGAACCGCTGCCCAGGGGCATTACCAAGATGGCCTGACTTGCTTTAAAAAAGACCAGAATTCACATTCACTCCCATCTAATCTAAAAAAATCCTTTTGCTTTTCAGTATTACCCACACACCTACACACAAACAACAGGTAACCTTCCTATCAGCCTCTGATGCAGGCCTTTGAAAGCCTTCCTAAAAGATGAGCTTCAGTGATTACGGAAGTGGACAGTTTTCTAATTATTCTGTCAAACATCAATCCGGCCGGCTGATGCGGACATTCTAGCTGCTGATGGACAATGTAATCACTTCTGTACTTCCAAACACAGGAGCTGGAGCACAGACAGCTCCTGACAGAAGTGGTGAAATGTGAAAGCTTCTATCATCTGATTCAGTCTCCAAAAAAAGAGAGAAAATCACATAAAATGTAGCAGAATTCAGGTGGAGATCAAAAAAAGGAATTTCCATTCACAAAAAGTTAAGGATGTAAGAATCCATTGAACAAATGCAAGAAAAGTTTGATTAATTTATCAACCAAAATGTTGAAGACCGAATACATAGATGTTATGACCCTCTTAAGAATCCCAGAGTGCTGATGTTGAGGGGTCTGCACGGTTGTTAACACCAGTGGCTGCGTGAGGTGTTGCTTGTTTTTAGAAATGTAGAACCTCCTTAAACAGTGTCAGTAACAGATGCCATGTGGCACATTCAGTTTCTATTTTTCTTCATCAGACTGTAAAACTCCTACACCTCCACACACAACTACTGCAGAACACTGCCACTTGCCTCTCTGAGGATTGGAAATCCCTGCTGTCAACAAAGTATTTGCAATTCTAGAGAGAAGATATTTTCAGATTGAAATTTTTGCTGGGTGGTTACAGTGCAATAGTGCCAAACAAAGCTTTCAACGTTCTATTACTTAACTGCAAACCAGCCTTGAGCTTTGTGAGAAGATCAAAAAGCAGGTACACTATTGTGTGCTGGCCAAAACATTCATCATTTCCACAAAATGTAAATGCAGAACAAGAACAACAACAACTAGAAGGTATAATAACATAACGGTGAATCCTCATAGCAGCTTGAATGTGTTCCTATTTTGATATTGAAAAAAAAAAGACTGCATGCACTTTCTGGTCTTATTGCGCGAAATACATCAGAGCACATTATTTATTAAAAAAAAAATCCTAATCTTTCATCGAAATGTAATAACTTACCACTAAAATGACTTTCTTATTGGCTGCACAGGCTGTGATATGAGAATAAAGAAGTCTCAAACATCTCGCCAATAGATAATACAGTAATTTAATGCTGTTAATGTTATATGCGACGAAGGTTATGGCAGTAATAGCAAATAATGTTAAATGGCAGCATTATAATTATAAGATGTCAAATTGCTCAGAGGGTAAACTTGAACTTCAGCTTACATATCCTTCTCGGAAAGCCTCAAAAGTCTAAGTTAGCCTTGTTTTAGGTGTTGTCCTCCATATTCAGGTCTGGTTCTATTCTGGAAAGCCCAGTTTTCACAATTCACCCTGCATCAAATCTCATTAAATATGCTATTTCAGTCAGAAAATGACACATTATGGTAATAACCCATTGTGGAACGCCCACTTTTCACAATCCAATCAATTCCCAATGGACAAAATCAAGCCCCACTCGAATGCATTAATTAAACATTCAGTTTCAGTCAGAAAATAGAAGTAACATGGGTTTTGAATGCTTTTTCATGTTGATTTTTTTTAACAGAGGAGCTGCTGAACTACAACAATCGGGCTTAACAGTTAAACTCTGCGGACCCGGATACGGGTCCAAAATGACGTTAAAAATGTTTATGCTTCATTTACATAGCCTTCCTTATATGGTATCAGCCCATATATGGGTTCATTTGAAAGCTTGGAGTGTCTTCTTTACAAAGAATACCATTCCTTTTGGTTTTTATATTCATAAAGCAGTAAAATTAAGCTTAGAAATGTATTTGTCCCACACACGAATTTCCGCCTAACCATTGCGAATAATTTTTACGAAGAATGTGTATTTTATATATTTTTCACAAAAAAGTCAAGTCATATATCACAAGAAAGCTCTCATTCTCAGGAATTTGACGATGTAGATTATTTCATTGTGTGACAATCACAGATCGAATTATCTTCGATAGAACCGCGATGTAAAATTTGGTCACCTCTGAGCGAATTTACATTTATACTCGTAGCACTGCTTCAGTCAGCCGCAAACAGCCACAAATATCTATATACTCTATATTATCTTTTAGATTAGGATCTCTTCTTTCAAACAAGACCATTTCCACGTTTCTGCGTGCTTCCATCGGTGAGATATATAGCGTTTTGTCCAGGTAGCGAAATAGACGCTCGTCTGGAAATAGGCGCTCGTCATATCCAAAGCGCGCACAGCCAGCGCGTCTGATGTTATACAGATCTGTGGTCGCTTGTGGACTGCAATTGGCCAGATTACAGCCTGTCAGCTCGGCAGCCATTTCAGAGCCATGAAATTTGACACCTCTGCGTCACTAGAGAGGGGGAGAGGGGGGTCTTGCATCCGGGACTGTAACT
>NW_015548296.1:3397592-3404037 GCF_001515605.1 Sinocyclocheilus anshuiensis | reverse complement strand
AAATTTGGTCCAATTCGCTTGTGCCATTTTGTATATTACTACTTAGAAAAACATAAAAATGAAACATAATTCAATTAATAATCAATTAAAGTGCTTATGGCACAGAGTAATGTAGGATTGTGGGGTTAATGTGTTTTATAAAGCCTGTTTTTGCAAAGGAAACTCACAATGACACATTTCGATGCAGAGATAGACATTCTGACTCGCTTCACAAATAATGTAGTAACTCCTGTTTAGAAGCTGTTATTTGAAAGATTCTTTTTTCTGGTACTTTTTGGCATCTAGTGGCATCAAACAAAGTAAATTGCAGAGAGTTGTGCCTAATAGAACCTGAATTACAGATTTTCAAAAAAATACTTAGTTTTAAAACTCCAAAAGCGCCTATGTTTTTGTTGTGTTTATAGTAATATTTGAAAAGTATATAATGTTATTTATAAAGAATTACACTCATATTTTGTAGTTCAAAGGGTTTTCTTTACAATGAAACCATTTTTTTTCATTTCCTCCATTGTATGTGTGCAGGGTAAACATTTGAATTTGAGTATGTTAAATTTAGGCGAAAATACCAAAAAACGGCCCGAGCTTAAGTGGTTTTAATGTCCAGCACATGGTTTTGTTTCATTGGAAATCATCTCTGTTGAGATCGCAACTGGCCGCTGTGGCAGGCTAGACAGACAGAGAGTGAGGGCTTGACCTGAGCTATGAGAGACTGTGTAATTCAGCAGCCATGTAATGAAAGAAACATTTCATGCGATTCTCATCATCTTTCCATTACAAGGCAAAACAGGTGTGCTGATCAGACACAAGCTTGATATCAAACCAAGCCCCTGCAAGCCAAATTACGCTGACAGTAATCTCAGCAAACACCTCTCAGCATGCTTCATCATATCAGAGAGAGAGAGAGAGAGAGAGAGAGAGAGAGAGAGAGAGAGAGGGATATAAACTAAAAGTACTCAAACGCACATAAAACCACACCAAACCCAATTAATTTGGTTGCAAAACTCAGTACAGAGATTTACAGTGACGCAAAATATGATGTGACGCAAAGATTGAGGAGCCTTGGGTGAGGGTGACGGGTCTGTCCGGTTGCATCAGTTTTATCATACATCATTAGCTTAATTATGGCACAGGCCCAGGCCCTCAGAGGAGTCACTTCAGGACCAGGGTCTCCAAACGGCCCCTTACTAATAATAAGTAGTACAGAAACTGTAGCAAAAGTATCAGCCTACAGGCAAATCAAGCTCTAGACTGAGATGATGATGCGAAGAGAAAGAGACTTGGAAGATTATAGTTTATTGATGTAAACAACTAAAAAAAATCCATTGGCATATCTAAGCAGATACTGGCAGGGAAATAAAGCACCTAAACTGAACAGAAAGACGATTGTGCGCAAGCTAGAGGCGGAAAGACACACAAAGTACAACTATTTTTACAAATGCCACATTTTTGAATATACACTCTTAAAAATAAAGGTGCTTCAAAAGGTTCTTCAAGCGATGCCATAGAAGAACCATTTTTGGTTCCACAAAGAACCATTCAGTCAAAGGTTCTTTAAAGAACCATCTCTTTCTTACCTTTTTATAATCTGAAGAACCTTCTTTCGCCCCAAAGAACCTTTTGTGAAACAGAAAGGTTCTTCAGATGTTAAAGGTTCTTTATGGAACCATTTAGACAAAAAGGTTCTTCTATGGCATCGTGAAGCACCTTTATTTTTAAGAGTGTATGAATACAGGAATGGGCTGGAAATAAGGAACACCGAGACTTTTCCCAGTGAGCATCATCTGTGGATCGTTGAATTCAACTGAATGCATAGTACGTGAAGAAAAATAATTCAAATACATTTTTTTTTATTCAATTTCAATTAATCAAAAAGTACAAAAAGACGTAGTAAAAGCAATCCATGTGAAAAAAAAACAAGTCGGAAACAAGTTGGCATTTGTATTGCGATGCATCGTTTCTAACATATTTGCATGAGTAAAAAACTATTTATTTATATATCCATATATGACCAATATTTGATATGTACAATAATTTCTCCTCTCTAAACTGTTTCTCAAGCACGTTCTCTCATCACCACTGCTGCTACGTGAATGTGACATATCACAACACTACGGAGACCGAGGCATTAGAAGTCTGAACCAAATAAATATATATTGATCGATGTCTATCGCATCGGCCTCAGTTATGGAGATGAACATCCCTAATGCACATGCATAGTGCACATCAAATATGATAAACACAGACGTTCAGCTGAGTTTGCTTGCCACATGAGAACCAGTGCGGTTTTATGATTTTAGAACACAATGAGGGAGGTAGGGAGAGCAAATGATGACAGATTTTTCATTTTTGGTTAAACTAAACATTTAAGTTGTCAAACCAGTGAATCATGAATCGAAACAATTTGAAGTCAATCTTAAGATTCCCATCTCTACAGATTTCAACATGAACAACAGGTTCTATGACATACCCTCATCTGCAAAACCTGAACACAATTTGTGATGACCAGTGTACAGCTTGAGTCACGAAGTAAAACCTGTTGAAAACCACTGCAGTAGGCAATAGATTTTTATTATTATTATTATTATGCATAAGTGATACTAGATGATGTGTTGTGGGTTGTGATAGGGTGGCTTTAATCTAAATAGATTAGAACTCTCTGCTTTCCATTCTCAAATCTTCTCTGCTTCTTTGGACTCACAAATAAACAACTAGCTGACTATTAAATTACTGAGGCGAAATTTACATTCCACTGCAGTGCATGACTCACATCTAACTTAAAGGCATATTGCACACTTTAGTGAGCCGTAACTGGCAATGGAAAGCTTTTCTGGCGGACATTCAGATATCAGGTCTATCAGTTCATTTTAAATACAAAATAGTTGCTTGGGAACACACAGCCTGTGACAAGAGCTAGGCCTTGTGGCTAGCACACAGTGGCGGGTGATTAGCGTAAATCTGAAGTTGTATCAGTAGATAATGGAGGATTGAAGAACATCAGTCAACTTTTTGCTTCATAAAGCTGAAAGCACCATATACAGCTGAAAGCACCATAATGCCTTTGGCTGTAGAGCTGTCAGCAATGAGAGAGATCTTCTGAACTTATTCATCAATGTAACCCTCATGCTGAGGGCTTCGAGGTTACTGGCAACAAGGAATGCAAACATCTGGTTCATTGCTTCTGAACAAGCAATAAACCGCAAGTGTTCATGCCCTAAGTTGGTAGGAGTGGATGAACGGTTGGAGGCAGATTCAAGGATGGATTGGACATGCTAATGATGCAACTGGAGGGTGTTGGATGACATTGCTTTTATTAATTGATCTAAGACCATAATCAGTGAAAATGACTAAACAGAATAGATTCTGCTGAACATAGCAAACTGAATTCAGCATGAATATAGGGAAAATGCTCTATAAACCTGGTTTTCTGCACAAGATTTTGCAAAATAAGCTTTTATGAAATACTAGAGTATTATGATAATAATAGAGTATAACAGTATTATGGTGTCAAATTACCCTTAGTTTATAACCTATAAGCATATATACTGTACACAGGTGCATCTCCAAAAATCGTGAAAAAGTTATTTTTTTTCTGTAACTTATTTCAAAAAGTGAAACTTTCATATATTCTAGATTTATTACAAGTAAAACATTTCAAAAGTTTTTATTTTATTTTTTATTTTGATTAATAGAGCTTACAGCTCATGAAAGTCAAAAATCCAGTATCACAAAATATTAGAATATTTACATTTGGGTTTCATTAAATGACCATCCCTACAGTATAAATTCCGGGTATCTCTTGTTCTTTGAAACCACAATAATGGGGAAGACTGCTGACTTGGCAATGGTCCAGAAGACAATCATTGACACCTTCCACAAAGAGGGTAAGTCACAGAAGGTCATTACTGAAAGGGGTGGCTGTTCACAGAGTGCTGTATCAAAGCATATTAAATGCAAAGTTGACTGGAAGGAAGAAATTGGGTAGGAAAAGGTGCACACGCAACAGGGATGACTGCAAGCTTGAGAATACTGTCAAGCAAAGCCGATTCAAACAATTTGGAGAGCTTCACAAGGAGTGGACTGAAGCTGGAGTCAGTGCATCAAGAGTCACCATGCTCAGACGTCTGCATGAAAAGGGCGATCAAGCCACTTCTGAAACAGAAACGTCAGAAGCATCTTACCTGGGCTAAGGAGAAAAAGAACTGGACTGTTGCTCAGTGGTTTAAAGTCCTCTTTTCAGATAAAAGTAAATTTTGCATTTCATTTGGAAATCAAGGTCTGGAGGCTGGAGGAAGACTGGAGAGGCACAGAATCCAAGCTGCTTGAAGTCCAGTGTGAAGTTTCCGAAGTCAGTGATGATTTGGGGTGTTGTGCCGTCTGCTGGTGTTGGTCCATTGTGTTTTATCAAGTCCAAAGTCAATGCAGCCGTCTACCAGGAGATTTTGGAGCACTTTATGCTTCCATCTGCTGACAAGCTTTATGGAGATGCTGATTTCCTTTTCCAGCAGGACTTTAGCACCTGCCCACTTCCAAGTGGTTTGCTGACCATGATATTACTGTGCTTGATTGGCCAGTCAACATGCCTGACCTGAACCCCATATGGAATCTATGGGATATTTTCAAGAGAAAGATGAGAAACAGTCAATCCAACAATACAGTCGAGCTGAAGGCTCAATAGTGCCTCAGCAGTGCCACAGGCTGATCGCTTCCTAGCACACAGTGGCGGGGGATTAGCGTAAATCTGAAGTTGTATCAGTAGATAATGGAGGATTGAAGAACATCAGTCAACTTTTTGCTTCATAAAGCTGAAAGCACCATATACAGCTGAAAGCACCATAATGCCTTTGGCTGTAGAGCTGTCAGCAATGAGAGAGATCTTCTGAACTTATTCATCAATGTAACCCTCATGCTGAGGGCTTCGAGGTTACTGGCAACAAGGAATGCAAACATCTGGTTCATTGCTTCTGAACAAGCAATAAACCGCAAGTGTTCATGCCCTAAGTTGGTAGGAGTGGATGAACGGTTGGAGGCAGATTCAAGGATGGATTGGACATGCTAATGATGCAACTGGAGGGTGTTGGATGACATTGCTTTTATTAATTGATCTAAGACCATAATCAGTGAAAATGACTAAACAGAATAGATTCTGCTGAACATAGCAAACTGAATTCAGCATGAATATAGGGAAAATGCTCTATAAACCTGGTTTTCTGCACAAGATTTTGCAAAATAAGCTTTTATGAAATACTAGAGTATTATGATAATAATAGAGTATAACAGTATTATGGTGTCAAATTACCCTTAGTTTATAACCTATAAGCATATATACTGTACACAGGTGCATCTCCAAAAATCGTGAAAAAGTTATTTTTTTTCTGTAACTTATTTCAAAAAGTGAAACTTTCATATATTCTAGATTTATTACAAGTAAAACATTTCAAAAGTTTTTATTTTATTTTTTATTTTGATTAATAGAGCTTACAGCTCATGAAAGTCAAAAATCCAGTATCACAAAATATTAGAATATTTACATTTGGGTTTCATTAAATGACCATCCCTACAGTATAAATTCCGGGTATCTCTTGTTCTTTGAAACCACAATAATGGGGAAGACTGCTGACTTGGCAATGGTCCAGAAGACAATCATTGACACCTTCCACAAAGAGGGTAAGTCACAGAAGGTCATTACTGAAAGGGGTGGCTGTTCACAGAGTGCTGTATCAAAGCATATTAAATGCAAAGTTGACTGGAAGGAAGAAATTGGGTAGGAAAAGGTGCACACGCAACAGGGATGACTGCAAGCTTGAGAATACTGTCAAGCAAAGCCGATTCAAACAATTTGGAGAGCTTCACAAGGAGTGGACTGAAGCTGGAGTCAGTGCATCAAGAGTCACCATGCTCAGACGTCTGCATGAAAAGGGCGATCAAGCCACTTCTGAAACAGAAACGTCAGAAGCATCTTACCTGGGCTAAGGTGAACTTTTCTGTTTTGCAAATCCTTTTTTTGATTGATCTTAGGAAATATTCTAACATTTTGAGATACTGGATTTTTGACTTTCATGAGCTGTATAGCTCTAATCATCAAAATTAAATCAAACAAAAACAACTTTTTAAATGTTGTACTTTACATGTAATGAATCTAGGATAAATGAAAGTTTCACTTTTTGAAATAAGTTACAAAGAGTCGATCCAACAATACAGAGGAGCTGAAGGCTCAATAGTGCCTCAGCAGTGCCACAGGCTGATCGTTTCCATGCCACACCTCACTGATGCTGTCATTTGTGCTAAAAGAGCCCCGATAAAAAATTGTCTTTGATCTTTCAAGCTGTTTAATGCCACTCAGCGGGTGTTGCATTACTTCTGTCCAAAAGAACTTAAATAAAACTTGCCTATCCATAAAAAAAAGTGTCTCACACGGCTCCGGGGGGTGAACAAAGGCCTTCTGTAG
>NW_015548296.1:3375208-3397345 GCF_001515605.1 Sinocyclocheilus anshuiensis | reverse complement strand
AAGTACTTCTTTGATACCACAGCAAATACTACTAGATTAACTAAGAAAGTTTAAACATGATTAAAGAGACAAGAGAACAGCCAGTAAAAATAAGAACAAATACACAAATTACAAGCATAGATAAATACAAAAGAATATGTTACAAATAAAATAAGGTTGGTAGTATTCAAATACAGAAATTTAATAATTAGGGAAAATAACACTGCATAGTGTTCACTGTATAAATTAAATATAGATTTTTATCACAGCTGTTTTGTTGTTTGAGTATCATTAATGACAGCAGAAGTATTTATAGGCCGCTGTCCCTTTAAGACCCGATGCACGGATCTGATATAATGACTCACATCACATCCGATATCTTTCTCAGCTGTCTTCATTCACTTGAGACATAACTGACTGCGTTTACCTGAATGATTGTCGAGATGGGTATTTTGGCTGTCCCTTTAAGACCTGATGCACGGATCCGATATAATGATACACATCACATCCGATTTCTTTCTCAGCGGTTTTCATTCACTTGAGACATAACTGACTGTGTTTACCTGAATGATTGTTGAGATGGGTATTTTGTCATAACTTTATGTGTATGTGTCTGTTCAGAGGATTCAGAAGAGGATTCAGTTCTGTGTTCGTGCACCGTCTGAAACGTGTGTGCGCGCTTCATGTGTGTGCAGCTGTGCGCGTAGAGAACAGTGTGCGATATTGCAATAATTTCACATTCAATCTTCAAATTAATGTACAAACAACATAAAGACAGTATATTTTTTCATATTTGTTTAATGGCATCGTTTGTTATGACTGAAGGCCAGTATCAATGATACCAATACTGATTGCTCTATAAAATTGATCTTCACATAAACCCATTATAATAAATGTCATATTTACCTGTGCCCTTCAGCAGAAATACACAGAAATTGAAACTAAAGTTATCAAACACTAAATTCTAAATTAAATATAGATGAATCCTTAAAGCTATAAAAGTTATTTTTTCCTCTTTTTTTTCTTTGTCCTTTGATTAATAGTCATCACAGCAGCTGGTTATTAGGTTATTTTTGCTGATATGTCTTTAAGAGCTGCCACTGAAGGATACAGGCTACAGCGCGCGCCGGCGCCTTTGTGCGTGCAATTGAAGCGCAAGCGCTGCGAGCCCAGTACCGTTTCCGCACTTGCTTGACTCACGCCTGGCGCTGAAGTGAAGTGGAGCGCTTTTGCACTTTAGCACAATCAAATATACTTCAGTATATCTTTAGTTGGACTTCAGCACTACTTCCACACAATTAAAGTGCATTAAGTACAAAATTAGTTGTTCCAGTTTAGCAGACTTTAAATATACCAGTTTAGTATACTAAAAGTACAATTGCAGGGTATTTTATTAAATACATAGGCTAAATAATTAAAGGTATTTGTAGTATACTTAGCATGAAATAAATGTATTTCAAATACATTTTAGTATATTGCTTTTTCACTAGGGTAGTTACTGTTTCCAGTTAAAAACAGTCATAATGAAGTCTTTATAGTGCCAAACTCATTACGATTAGTGTAATGATATATAAAGAAAGAGACGAGAGGAGTCTCCCACTGTCTACCTCCATACGTTGTGCGGCAGTGTTAGCCTTGCACTGAACTCAATCAACAGGGAGCTAAACAGACAGCAGTGAATTTACCAGGATTAGAACTGGAAACTCTTTGATATGATGAGCTACTTCAGGAAGACTGCACATCATAACCTTGCTAATGTTCCATTTAACAACCGAGGTAATATTCGCCAAGTAAACAGTCTGGGGTATCATGCTCGAAATTGTCAACCGTAGGTGTTCATATAATGACGGAGGTGCAATGCTAGCTGGTGGAATGAAAATTGGACAAATTGGATCTCATCTTTACGCACCCCAGGATCCAAACTCTGTCCATTGTTATTGTTATGTTGGCAGGGAAGGATTGGACACGATCAACGCTAATGAGCAGAATGAAAAACCAATCAATGCACTCCACAGTCTGTGAGTATATAACTCACTTATTAGTAGGAATCAGTAGCTACGTTCACAAGAAGCCTAATAATCCGACTGACAGCTCACTCAGAATGAAAACACCTCAATCAGAAAATCATTAGACTGAATGCAATCAAATGTATTTCTATCCAATTGAAAGAGATGGTGCAGATATTAAATAATCTATTAAACAGAACAATAATTGCCAAGTAAACTACCTTCATAACTGGATTTAAAAATATCCTGTGTACACATGAAAATGACTCTCTCCAACCAATCCCTGCTCCAGACTCTCACTCAAATATTGGAGGTTTATTAAGTAAAGTTGGCAACATAATAAGAAAGCTTGCTTAGCACATTTTAAGATATGTTAGCAAGGCAAACAGGCCAATTACGCACTGCGGTGCCATGCTGAGTTGTCTAACGTCTTTAGTAAGCAGACTGGGTGTTTTATTCTGACAGGACTCACAATCTTCTTGCTGTTATGGTAACGATGACAATACATGCTGCTTTTCGAATGCATGCAGACAATCTATACAGAGTTCATGGAACATCAACAGCAAAACCTGTTGATTTAGAATCTGCAAGCAGATTGAATTGTGAAATTTAAATAAATTACACAAGGTTATTTTCAAAATTCATTTGGCTCAAAAGAATTGAGGGAATCTGAACGGCCATGACACTTCTACCAACAGAAGGACATTGAATGTAATGCTAAATTTATATAAATGCATTGTTACCTCATCGTTAAAAGGTGCAAATATTCATGGCGATAATGTAATGCAGGCATCGCTGAAGGTCAGGTAACCCTCATTAAGCGACACACTCATAAAGCTGAAGCTTCTTTATGAGGCATGAGACAGACCGGAGTTACTAATCGAGAGACATTTAAAGGGGGAGAAAATGTCACATAATTGAATTATGACACAATGAATTGGGTTTTATCACAGCAAAATTCAATAAAAGTCCGCAGAGGATTAGAGATGTGACCAAATAAATCTTTAAAAGTAAAATAATTAAAAACAAAACAAAACATTTGTCCCTTCCTGTCTACAAATGATTTATAAAATGATTTGTTTACACTGTCCTTTAAATTGTAACATTATGTTGCTTGGGAAACCAAAATCAGAAGTTTAATAACCAAATAAAAGTGTTCATGAATCAATCATCCAAGTGGAAAACTGAGCTGTTGCTCTCAGCCTTCCCGGGTAAAGAAGTCTACGCTCGCCACTGATATCATGTATAGCATGAATGACATGAGTAAATGATGACAGAATTTTCATTTTTGAAAACTATTTCATGTAAATATGGTTGTTACAATATCAGATTGATTGTTAACGCAAGACAGGAAAAGACAAGAAAATAGAGAAGCTAGAGATTAAAAGGTTTTTTTCCCTTCCCAACCGGCAGCGCTTTGGAGTCAAAATATGATCAATCCCTTCTGGAACATCTGGAGAGGAACTTTGTCCAGGAAATATTAAACTTTCAGCTCACCACACATGCATGGTTTTAAATTTTTAACGGTATCATGTTTCTGAAAAAAAAAAAGTTCCCACAGTTTTGCTGGTGGGAGCGAGAAGTGCTGGGCCTCGACACTCACTTCATTATGGACTTAACTCCCTTTGGTCCTTTTGAGGGAGAGCGGAAGATGAGAAAGTCTCAGAGAGAGAGATGAGAGGATAGAAAGGGAGAGAGGATGAAAAAAAGAGAGAGTACCGCTGTATCTGGGACAACCGTTGACATGACAAAACGGTTCTCTACGCAATAACAGTAAAAGAACGACTCAATTAGTGTGGCTCCTATCTCGGCTCCTTTATCGATCTTCTCCAGATGAAGAACAGCAGATGAGAGAGTTTTCAATCAACCGCTACTTTCTGAAGGAGGACAGCGGTGAGGTTCACGGTGGGTGAAAATCCATGGCTGGAAATATAAATAAATATGCAACGCGTATATTCCGATGATTGGTAGGCAGGGTGTAGGTTCGTCTGACCCGATTTGGCGCGATTGAAATGCCACTTCTTTCATGATTGTGTCGAATACAATTGACGGGCCCAGGTCGGACACGAACGGAGAGGGTCCCTGCGGATAGATCAATCGGACAACTCATCAGAGGCAGGGGGCACTCAGGACAATTCAATTCAATCCCTTTCAAAATTAACCTTCAAGATAAGAAGGAAAAAAGCTGCGACGCCCCCAATGGGAATGTTTTTGCGGGTGGCACGCTGAGCTTAAATGCTACAGCAATCTTTTTAAACGAAGTGGAAAACAGCATGTAATGAACGTAACTGAATTTGTGCCCGTTCTCACGACGTAATTTCAACGTCATTTAAGAAACCAGAGGACAGATGGTTTCTTGGTCTCAGCGGTAATACGGACATTTTCATGCATTTTTCAATTTGCGGACTACGCGTGCTTCTTGTAATTCACGCCGCCCTCTTGGTTAAGGAAGTAATGGAGGTGCAAATTTTCAAGAGAGTTCGAGTGAGAATTTATGTTTCTATTGTCACAGATGTGTGTTTGTGTGTGTGTATTGTTGTGCTATCGCCATCTGTCCTCGGCACTGTGTGAGTGATTGGGTGTGTGTGCTTCTGGAAGATCTCCAGGCGAGGACTCATCTGCTTCATCAGGCCTTCATCAGTCCTTTGACACCGAAAAAGAACAGCGACAAGCACCCAAAAGCCCAACAAAGCCCCCTACAGCTGAGCACCTCGTCAACATCTCCTTGTGTGTGACGGACATGAGATAAAGGAACATGTCTAACATCATTAGATGAACATCTTGTACCTAGGTATCTGTAATTATATTTCATTCCATCTTATACTTGATTTAGTTTATTAATAGTAGAATGACTCGGAACACTCTTGGTTCTTATTTCTGTTATGGAACATTCTCAGGAATGCAATGAACTGTATTGCATTCCTGATGCATACATGATAAAGCACTCTGAAGAGATGAGAACTAGATGATTCTTCATTATGATCTACCACTATATGAAACATTACCCGCAATCCACCAAAGTTTGCAGTTCAATTATGTAAAAGAAAAGGAGGTAGAGAAATTTAAATGTTTAAATACTTTCAAAACACTGGAACGGAATGATTTACACATTTATGAAAGAGAATAAATTAATACTTTTATTCAGCATGGATATATTACATTGATTAAAAGTGACAGTAAAGTAAATTGTTTACAAAAGATTTCTATTTTAAATAAATGCTGTTCTTTTGAACTTTCTATTCAAAGAATCCTGAAAAAAAAGACTATTAATGTTTTGTAATACTATGTTTTAGTCTTCATGTTTTTACTGTATTTTTAATCAAAATGCAGCCTTGGTGAGCATAAGAGACTTCTTTCAAAAACATTAAAAAAATCTTACAGAAAAATATTATGCTTATCAATGATTTAGATAACAAAATATCAAACTAAGCAATAACATTTTGTGAAAAATATTTACAATTAAGCCTAAACAATTTATTGATTTATTTGCTTGAAATACGAGCTTTTGTGATATTTTCTGAGAAGTAAATGCCACTTAGTTTGATGTTTTGTTATATGATATATTTTTTTAGGAGTCACATAAATTTGTAGATAAAAGTAGGTAAACACCTTTAATTTCTAAAAATATGTTAAAACATGTATTTTTAGTATATAATTATAGCCGATTATTGGAGGTGGGGAGTTTTTCCTTTAAAAGTACTACAAGAGAAAATGAAAAACCAGACTAGTTCAATTCCACAACAGTACATAATTTGGTGACAGGTTCCATAAACATTACTAAGCACCCTAACAGTGAAATAAATCATATAACTGAAGTAAAATGATCAGTTGAGGCATTTTTGCAAGTGTAATTCAGCTGTGCTTCATCAATCCTGGTTCTCACATCTGGTTCATCATGCCTTTTGGTTAAACTTTAAGTAATTTGCACACATAAACATGAACAATGTGCAGTGATAATGTGGAAATGACTAAACAATACTAAGATGTTTCATCATTCATGAAACCCAACTCCGCCATATCTAAATCCTTTCTTACCAGTTTTTTTTCCCCTCACAACTTCTTTATCCTCTTCGCTATGCTCTCTCGGGTTCTGGCACACCATTATCTGACAGCAATTGATAAATGAAGTAAAGATAAAAGAAAGAGGAGCTAATTAATATCGAGAAGAGCTCCAGGTTGCTCATCGATACAGTGCTTTAAAACACAATCTAACTTAGGAGAGAGAGAAAGAGAGAGAGACAGGGACAGATAACGAAGAGCTCAGGCAATGCGGGCCTCCTTTGAGCCACGTGTGTAATGATGGCAGGAATAATTTGGAGGAGATAGCAGGGAAATATCGGATCAGCATTTCACTTCGCACTCTCCTGTGCAATGCATGCGACCAGATCAGATTTAGCATTTGTATTGGACAGCAGTACACTTAGGAATACAACAACAGACCTTATCTGGCCGAGATTTGTGTCGAAAGGGAAAAATAAAGAGGCCCAAAGGAAAAATTTCATACACCGCAATCAATACCGAAACCAAATTAGACAAGGACATAAAACGCTTAATGACTAAAGTGTAACCTATGGTAAAGGACGGAGTGATAGTAAGGTTATCTAATGAAAATTTCACAGGGATGGTCGAGCAAGATAAAGCCAGTATCATTCATTATTTCAAAAGCTTATTACATAGAAAACTTGAGTCTGGAACAGATCCCACAAGTGTCCTTATAGAAGAAAGTAGTGTTGAAACGATACCAAAAGTGTTGGTAATCGCTGCCAATTCCAGTAACGTTTCAAAATTATCCATACCAAAACTAATAAGAAATACACTGTTTTAAACATATAAATAAAAAATATCTATAACATACACACTGCATATTAGGGCTGTGCGATTTGGGGGAAAATATCAAATTGCGATTTTTTTTGACAGATATTGCGATTGCGATTTGCTCGTCCGTGACGCGGGATTCGCGCCGCGTGGGGCAGAGAGGAGCGAGTATGAGAAGCATTCACAGACACAGGCTGTGTGTGCGCTCTTCTGAATTGGGAATAGCCAACATGCATTATAAACTTATTTCAAATTAATCTGTTGGGGAGATAAAAATGTGTAAGATAACATTCACGTACTAACAAAAACATCTAAGAATGTATCTTTTATTCTCCAGTACTGAAAACAGAACCGATACGGGAGATTTAGATATGCGCTGTGACGCAGCTCTTGCAAATTACATTTTTTGTTCGTTGTATGTCATTTCGAAGCTTAAATTGCATACAGTTTTCTTTAGTTTTAATTTGCCTAACTATCGACCTGACACAGTAGACGCCATAATCCCACTCTGTCTCTCTCCCGTCCCTAAGACTGCAACTCAAGGCTGGCAGTCATGCATATGCTCTGGAACAGAGTAATATCGCGTCCACATCGCAGGCTTTGCGATTAGGAAATCGCAACGTCTCAAATCGCGATTTCGATTCGATTTCGATTAATCGCACAGCCCTACTGCATATACACTGGTACCATTGTACCTGTACTTTTTGACATTCAAACCTATACAGAAACTCATCCTTGTCTCTGAAAACAGCTCAGTGTTTGGTTGAACGGTCTTTTCTCATTGCATAAATGGACAGTACATCTATTTGCCTTTCACAGCCCTGCCTGCCCGTCAAACACTGTATTTATGCTCAATGTTATGACAAGCTCTCATGCATGGAGCGAGAGCGTGTCGACGCCTGTAAAGTTGCCTGTGTGTGTGTGTGTGTTTCTGATGAGTATTATATAACGTTCAAGCAAAGGAATATGACAAGGAGATCATTTATTATGCTACAATTTTCAGACTCCAGTGCAGATGATTCAAACTTGAGATCAACTCCTGATCCCTTTTTCACCTTCTCACCCTATCATGTTGTAGCTCTTCTGATAAAATCAGGGAAGAGGCCAAAATAGCCAAACAAGCACTTGTAAATTTCAGTGAGCATCTTCCTGCACATGGTCCTATGCACACTTTATTTAAGCTCGACCAACGAGTCTGCTGTACCGTTGAACAGATCAAAGTAAAAGACTAGATTAAGGCATACAACAACCTTTCTGACTAACAAAAAAACTAGATGGCACATTGTAAGCAAATTATCAAAAGCATCTGTTGAGTGCCTCTTCCACTGAGGTCTTGCATTAGTCAATGAAAAGGCTAACAAATGGAAGCTCTCATACTAATTGGATATATAGTGCTCTATGAGGTTTCTCGGAAAAAAGATCACAGGCCCAGTTTAAAAAAGTATTATCAAAAGCTTACATTTATACAGAACACCCTCTTTTATTAGACACTGACTATACAACACAGAGACCATTCTGCATGGGGGTTATTGATTTATTCGTTCTTTGCTTAAATTCAGGCATTCTGGGATATTTGATGCCGCTTGATCTAATAGAGATCAAAGCTCACCGGATGATGTGTTTGTACATGAACATAGACGTTTCGGTGGGGGTTGATGACGATTTTTTATCATCATATGTTCATTAATGAGATTAAAGAAGATCGTAACCTTTGCTTGCTTGCTTCCTTTTCATTACACCCTGATTCCACTTTCCTCCTGCATTTGTCTCTGTGTTCTCGGTTAAGAATATAATAGAATAGAATAGAATAGATATACACTAACATTCAAAAGTTTGAGATCAGCACACTTTTCTTTCTTTTTTTAAGGCATTAATAATTTTATTCAGTGAGGATGAATTAAAATGGACAAAAGTCTGACAGCAAAGTCATTTATAATGTTACAAAAGTTTTATATTTCAAATAAATGCCTATAAATGTTCTTTTGAACTTTCTATTCATCAAAGAATTCTGAAGAATTGTATCAAGGTTTCCACAAAAACAATATTAAGCAGCAGAACTGTTTTCAACTGTTAATAATAAGAAACGTTTCTTGAGCAGCAAATCAGTATATTAGAATCATTTCTGAAGGATCATGTGACACCGAAGACTGGAGTAATGGCTGTTGAAAATTCAGTTTTTTCCATTACAGAAATCATTTCCAATATATTAAAATAGAATATATTTTAAGTGCATTAAGCAAAATTTCAATGCCAGAAGGCTCAGTTCCTTTTTATATATATACACTGACATACAATTGTTCCCTATGTTGTTTGCAATGCCCTTCAGACTGACCATATACACTTAATATGGTCAAATATCCTGTGATGTCCACTTCACAGGGCACAACTGAGCAATCGGAACATTTATAGTTCCCATTAAAAACCATCTGCAGACGAACAGTCTTTTTAAATGAGCTCCCACAAACTTTAATGTGAACAGTATACATTCTGTGCCACTAAAAGCACCAAATGGAAGTACAAAATGACCCGACTTGGCTCAACCAACGACAGTTTGGAGTGGGACTACCTGGGGGAGTGTTTGAAACTATGTTTGAAACCAGCCATTAGTTCTGTTTGTGGCACAGAAATGATACACGTTAGCTTTAAATTTAACATTACAAAGTGCTATTTATTGTGTCAGCAAGGTCATATTCACATTTCTGTTTGTAATTGGCCAATGACTGCAAATTATAGTTTATTTTCATCTCCTCACTGGTTCAATATAGCAGAGGGTGGACACAAAAGGAAGGTTGTGATCTCACCACGTTTCTTCTTCACAATAAATCACTTTAATCTTCAGACCACTGCAGTGCAAATAGGCCCCAGAGCTAAAACGAGGAGCATTTTAGTTATTTTCGCTGTCAACATTCAAATCTGCAAAAAGTTCCGCCGCCGGAACTGTCGACCCCAGGGGGTTAAGAGTCATGAGTCATTTTGCAGTTTGCATCCCCTCTAAATCTGCAAAAACGTCTGCTGTGAAGATTAAATAATGACCTGGGCTAAAAAAGAAAAACTCTTTGTCTACCTCCAAGAGATCTTACTGAAAATCCAATAGACGTTGCCACCTTCGAAATGCAGGATTTGCATTTCTGAGCACATTTTTCTATGCCGAATTTGCATAACAAGCTCTCAAACCCTTTTTTGAGAAACGCCTTACGTGAAGAACATTTTCAAAACAAAACAAGCATACTCCAGAGACCTCATGCACGCAAGGTAATACTGAAAGCAGCTTCTTTGCTGCTCGCTTGCTAGCACATCAGAAAGAACAGCGCTTAGTTTTATTGGTTTTTGTAAAGCATCATCCATCATACTCATGGGTGGGAAAGAAAGTTTTGAAACAAGTGTTGACAATATTGAAAAAGCGAGAAAACCCCTCACAAACTCCCGACCGCTTAGGAGCTAACTTGTTTTGTGGGACTACCTAACCAGATGATTACTAGTGAGTAATTACATAACAGAAAACATAATCTACGTGTTCCCGTTCAGGGATCAAAATGACGCAGGACTGTGGACACCATGCGAATTCAGCCCATGTGGAAAGTTTAGTTATTGTTTGCTTATGTATTCTTCACTGTTCCTTGAGTTTCAGCAGCCCGAACACAAAATAAATGTGTCTCCTGCTAGCGAGACATTGTTCTATCAGTCAGCATTAATGGTGTTAGTGCAGGGGCCGAGAATCTGGCGAAGCGGGGCTCCGTCGCGCGGGCCGGGGCCAGACAGCCAGACGCAGGGGAAATGAGCTCCATTACTGAGGTGGCCATGTTGGGGCTGGGAGATTGGGCTGGCTCTTATTGCCAGTGTTTGGTACAAATGGGAAATGTGATTCCCTCAGGCCTGAGACAGCCGAGAAGGGACGACTGATCATTATACACTAACATCACCAGCACAATGGAGATGACAGGGGCATGGAGGCCCCAAAGGATACAAATGATGGAGTATGTGCGAGGTGGGAGCGAGAGTATATTTGTGTGTTTGTACTCGTATATAAAGGCCAGAGTCGAGCTTAATGTTGAGCAGACAGTGGCACAGACAGTAATGAGGAGAGCAGAAAGAGGGCTTCTCATCCTCCAGCGTTAACCTCTCTTTCACTTTTTCATTACCCTACCGCATCTTTCCATTCCGCTTTATTCACTAGCATGCTCTCCCCATGCTCCTGCGAGAGACTCTGGCCTTGAAGCAAGACACAACGAGCCAACAGGATTTTGCAGCTCATCTGCTGAAGATGTTGGATAAGATATGAGTGATTGTGGAAACAGAATACGTACAGAAATGACAGTTTTTCAGATAAAATGAGCTTTCATCCATTTACACTGAAATGTAAATACAATATATTCTAAATTTTAAAAAAGATTAAATATTAAAATGACTAAATATGAAAATAAACCCTAATGTTTAACACTTTGGGATCAATAATATTTCTTTTTTATCAGCAAGTGTGCATTAAATTGATCAAAAGTAAAAGACATTTATATTTCTAACAAATGCTGTTTTGTAAACATTCTATTCATAAAAGTATCTTGGAAAAAACAGAGATCATATTAGAATGATTTCTGAAGAATCATCTGACACTAAAGACTGGAGTAATGACAGCTGAAAATTCAGCTTTGCAATCACAAAAATAAATTTAATTTTGATATATATTCAAATAGAAAGCAGTTTTCTTTTTTAAAGTGTACTAATATTTCACAATATTACTATTTTACTGTATGTCTGATGAAAAAAATGCAGCCTTAGTGAACATAAGAGACTTAGGGCCAGATTTATTAAACAGGGCAAATTAGCACCAGAGCGCAATTACAAAACAGCGCAAATGGGCATGGAAATCTCTGTGGGTGATTTACTGACAATGTGCAAAATAAAGAACACAGACGCAACATATCATTTACATATCAACCAACACAATATACCAAGTGCAGCACAACTTAGCGTAGTCGCAAATAAGCAGAGCCGATGCTCATCAGGTGCGGGTGATCTACTTACGACACAGGCGCAAAATGGTTTAAGACATGCTTTTTTTGGGCATTAAATAATGGCGCAAATACCAGTAATTTGACAAGCACAAACATTAGTAAATCGCGTTGCGTGATTCATTTTAATACTCTCCTCCCATAAATTTTGCATCTGAAAGGGAAACTCCTACAAATGCATAGTCAATAAGGTCAGGCGCAAAAATAACTATGCCCACGCCATTTCAGCACTAATTCTTCACTGCGTGTCTTTAGTAAATCTGGACAGTACTGTTTTAATGCCAAAAGACGGTTTGCACTGGCGCATAAATATAAATATACAATTTATCATAAATATACAACAGCTATCAATTTTATTTGTAATACTGTATATAATATGTACGTTCTTAAATCTCATAACTCCCTTTTATTTCCCCTGTTGGTCTAAAATAAAATTATTTATTATTTAAAATGAGTTATGATTTATAAATATCATAATTATCAAATTGAAAAAAAAAAATCATACATTTTATTTGTTGTAACTTTTGATGTGGTAGCATGCAGAAGCTAAATTAAAGGGGTGGTTGATTGCGATTTCACTTTTTTAATGTTAGTTAGTGTCTAATGTTGCTGTTTGAGCATAAACAATATCTGCAAAGTTACGAAGCTGAAAGTTCAATGCAAACGGAGATATTGTCTTTTAAAATTCTGGCAGTTTAATGCCTACAAAAACGGCTGGTAGGGACTACAACGAGCTACTTCCCGGGTTCGTGACATCACAAACCCAGATAAACCCCGCCCTCGGGAAAAGGCAGCAAAGGGGGCGAGGCCATGCTGCGCTGCTTTAGAGAAGAGGAAGAGAAAACTAGAGGTGCACATAAAAATCTATTCATATATGAATCGCGATTCTGTCTTCTAACGATTCTAATGGATTCACAAGTTTCAAAATCAATGTTCTAAAGCAGCGGTTCTTAATACTGTTCCTCGTGTCCCTCCCCCTGCTCTGCACATGCTCTTCATCTCTCTCTCTCTCATTCAGATCATCAGCTCAGCTCTGTTCCATTTATACACTTATTTTCACATAGCTATGAGAAGCGTTAAACATGGACGCGTACAGTTGCCATACTGTATTAAAGCTTTAATCAGGATAAAACTGTATATTAAAAGCTAACATAAGCAGTAGCATTTACAAATAACAGTGTATCTTAAAGAGACAACAACAAACAAAAAACATAGGCCTACCATTAAAAGCCATGCTTGCACAGGTCCTGCACGATCCTCTTCAATAATATTCTCTGCTTCTCAATCGGGCTCAAACTGATAAGCGATATTAAGGACGCAGCTGTTTACAATACAACCGGAGCACATACCGCTGAGGAGAGGGGCGTGATGTTTAGACACGCACAAGAGGCGATTTAGCCAATCACAATCACACTGGGCTAGCTAACCAATTAGAGCCCATCGCGTATTTCTGAGGGAGGGGCTTCATAAAAGAAGGAAATGATCAGCCCGTTTCTCTGAGAAGGGACAGAGCAGTTTGGAATAAATTATGTAAATTATGTGAAAAATAATGCGTTTTTTTACAAATTAAGCATTAACATAAACACAATCAAGCCTAGAAAAAACCCAGTGTACCACCCCTTTAAACTATTTTGGATGTTAAAATATGTTTCCAATACTTTCAAACTTAAAAAAAAAAAATCAATTTACAATTTTTAAAGTATTGTACTTGCAACATACAATATCTCGCACCACAGGATGATGTATGTTCCAAGTTCAATACTTTAAAAAAAATAAATAAATAAATTGTGGACACTTCATGCAATCAGTTACATCATTGTCTGGCTTTCAACATGGGCCAGTTCTGAGAGAGGCTGGCAGATTCCCTGGTCGAGCACCAGCACCATTTAAGTGTAAGAGGGGCATATTCAATCCCATGATGCCCTGAGCAAACATGTGTCATCTCCAAGACAGAATGACTGAGTTGTATCACCAAGACAACACATTAATGTGCTGTACGGGACCTCAAACATTCATGTTCACAGCAGTTCGACCAACAGAACTGACACACAACAACATTTGTTTCAGATTTACCTTGCAGCGGCCAGCAAATAGTATCAAGCTCCAGCGCCGGCTCCTAGTTAACCTCAAATACACATCACACAACCCGGTGCTGCAGCCTTCTCTACCCAGGGCAGGTGAAATCCCCACCGGTCACAATTACCCAGCCAAGCACCTTCATCAAACACCCAGTGCCTGGGAGCACGTCTGACGTGCCACAGCCCTAATTCACTCCCACTCCAAACTACACTGCATAGGGACCAAATAGCCACGAGCAAAAACATCTATCCATCCACGTCTCCCACATCTAACTTTGAAGGGAGGGGGTGGGATAATGGCGTTGTTTAGCCGTTGCCATTTGGATTCGACTAGCAGGTGCTTTCGGCTTTTTCTAAAACCGTGGCAAATGTGTAATGTTTTATTCATGTTCCATGATAAAACTTTGCAATGTGCCGTGTGTGGTAAGTGTTGACTAAGTTCAAGAGTAAAGAGTTCTCCATCGCTCTTTTTCCACATTTCTGTGTCATAAATAAAGAACTTGAACAATGCCTATTGACGGAGACTGACTTATGTAATCCAGGTGTTACAAAATGTGTCCACTCTCCACGTACTTCTATGGTACTGCCTTCATCTATCAACCTAACCATTATAAATATAAAAAGAGAGGCTGTTTTAATAGGGTTGGAATGGGAGGAAAAAGGCCCAGGGAGCAAATGCCCCATGTCCGAGGAAAAAAAAGTAGAGAAACTAAGAAAGTGAGAGTGGGAGACAGTTCAAGAGTGCCTCTCCTTTCAGCTGTCAGTGAAGGTAGCTTTGGTGAGTAAGAATAAAATAAATGTTGTATATCAAAGGAGTGCATATATACAACACATTTGCCTCCCTGCAGACTCTAAAGAAAGGGTTACACAGTCTGGCGGTACATCAGCTTAAACTCTCCACGCTTCCTTTTCAAAGTCCTCAACTGTACAACACTGCAATTCTAGCTGTACTTTAAAAAGATTCAGAGTTCAAAAAAAGCTAAGCTTGACAGCATTATTTCACATAATGTCGATTACTCAGACATAATTTCACCCAACCCTTGGTTCAAAACTGAAAATTGTCTTAACTTGAGGGTTTAAAGGAAAAACAAGCTCACATTTGTGTTAAAGTACTAACGTTAATTTCTTTCTTACAAAATGTGCATTTTTGACCTGTACATTTGTTTGAAATCATTATTACAATAGGCCCACACTGGAGGTGGACTAGGACTAGTTATTCATCACCAACATAATATCTTCAAGTTACTTCATGTACTTCAACAAGGAAGATACATAACCTCCCTTCTTGGTATCCTTGCACAAACATTTTGGAAAAGGTTTTAGTTTAAAGTTAGCAACAACTTTACACAGGTTAGTAGGTAATTCTGTTCGTCTCATGTTAACATGTATAATATTTGATTCTATTGGCTATAAACAGTGTATTTTAATGTGTATTGTAACACATTACAAGTCAAAAATGTTTTTGGAGATAATCAACATCATACAACAACTGCTGTCAGCTAAGCTTCATTTGTATTGAACCTCAGAACATTCCTTAAATACATCCCTATACTAGAAGAGTGGTGTACCTCAGGTGTCAGTTTTAGGACCATTTGAATTATTCGTTTTCCCGTTCATTTTTGCAGCTTTTTTTGACAGTTGTGGATGGGTTGATTCCGACCACTAATCAGTTGTTAAATTAATGAGAACGATTTGAAGGAGGCAAACAAATCAAACATTTCCGATGGAAGATAGAAGGCTACTCCGTATTTCATCCTGCCAGAGGATCCAATAATTAACATTCCCATTAATATTCCTTCCACAGAGCCTGGGTGGCTGTGAATGCGTCTGTGAAATGCAAATCACTGTACACAGAGGCTCCAGAATGGGAACTGTGTGACTGCAGGGGAGGGCCGCCACTCTACCCCAATAGAGCTTAGAAAATTTCAGGTACCCCATTGATGACAGGAGGGCTGGAGAGACAGGAGGAGACTGGAACTATACACTTCAACTGTATATGCTTTGAAAATATTCAACACAATCTTTCCGCCTCCTTTATCTAATCAAGTATGATTCGGTGGGCAAAATAATGTAGCATTAATGCATATTTTTGTGTTGTTTGGCAACAATGAATGTTGCCCATTGTGTTTCATGGTTTTCTGCTCTGTTTTCCTTTGCTGATAAATTCATAGAAAAACAAAAGTGTATATTTCATCTGAGAACAATATGAATATGAAGTGATTCAATCTTTAGATGAAATCACTTTCTGCATGTGCGTGGTGTTGCAGCTTCGAGCTAGAATACTCGAAAAGCAAGGTGTGCTATTAAATCCCAGCACTCCTGTTTTCTGACACACAATGAACATGATACTAGATGAATTCTGTTTCACATTATTATAAACAGAGTTCTGTTATGAAGATGTCAGTGTGCATCCTGAATACAAACAGCTGAAACCAAATCAGGTGCATATTGACATGTGTGCTTACAACAAATACAAGCAAATTATCAGCAACGTGCCAAGAATTCCTGTCTGCTTCGGAAAAGGATCATTATATGAGAAACAACTCCTCGGCTCGTAAAAGCTTCAAGAAAAAGGATCTTGCGCTCCAGAGCGAGTAATCAACAGGAGGAGGACAGCAAGTGTGTGTCTGGGGGAGAAAAGAATTGGTGAAAAGATGAGTTATGCGGTGTGTGTGTGTGTGTGTCTTGGTGTGTTTACAATTCCAGAGCTGAAAAGTGTGACTGTAGCAAAGATATTGATCAGAGCACAAGCTCGTAATGATGGTAAAAAGAACTGGGTTCGGCCGCAAGCCCATAGTCTTTTGTGGTGCCTAAGGAGTCAACAAAATCTCACACAGAGGAAACTTCAAAGAGCAGAAAAGTAATACTAAATTGAGAACTGTAATTAAGTTAAAGGAGCGCAACTAACTTTTTATTTCTTATAAAGTCGCAAAACAACTTTATATTAATCTTTTATGGTGGAAGTAAACTTACTTTGGGTATTCACATTTTTGGTTCGGATGAACAGAATCATTCCTACCTTGGGATCAGCAGTGAGAAGCTTGAAGGCTGCATACACCTGGTTCTCCTTTACACCTCCACCCAGGTCCAAGAAGTTAGCAGGCTTTCCACCATGCAAGTCGATAATATCACATGTTGCCATAGCAAGGCCTGCACCATTAACTGTGGATACAGACCATATTTTGGACATTAAAATATTAGCTCAGCTAAAAATGATCATTGTTTGCTGACCCTCATGTTATTCCAAACCTGTACGACTTTTAATCTTCTATGGAACACAAAAGAAGAAATGTGTTAAAGGATTAGTTCACTTCCAGAATAAAAATTTCCTGATAATTTATTCACCACCATGTCATCCAAGATGTTCATGTCTTTCTTCAGTCGAAAAGAAATTAAGGTTTTTGAGGAAAACATTCCAGGATTTTTTTTTCCATATAGTGGACTTCAATGGGACCCAACGGGTTGAAGGTCCAAAGTGTAGTTTCAATCAATGCAGTTTCAAAGCGCTCTACACGATCACAACCAAGGAAAAAGTTTTCCTCAATATATTCTTTGCGACTGAAGAAAGAAAGACATGAACATCTTGGAAGACATGGGGGTTATTTATATAATTATCAGGACATTTTTATTCTGGAAGTGAACTAATCATAATAATGTACCAGTTGGTTATTTGTATGAAATTAAAATTTATAGGGACAGGAACCTAGCTCCAGGCTTCAAAAATGACACAAGTCCATGATAAAAACATAATAAAAGTATAAAATATATAATAAAAAAATACAACTATATCTATACAACTATATGCCATGCATTCTGAAGCTACATGATCGATTTGCCTGTTAAATAGAGGAAATTAAAGTCATTATTCACTTATAACCAAATAAATCACTAAGTTACTAAGTTGAAATCATTAATCAGATAAGTGAGATTTCTAAAAGAATCATTGGGTCAAAATGGATCAACTGATTTATTAAAAGAATCTCAAAAGATTTGTTTATAATAATTTGGACATTGCTAACTCACTCTGTCACAGCTCAAATTTCAATCTGGTCTTCATTAAAAACTACTGTATGGACTGTTATGACACTTTTAACATTTCACAACCCCAGTCCTAAATGACCTTCATTATATTGAAAAGAATATTCACTATAATGATACGCAATATAATTTGATAATATTCAATATAACGGCCAGAATAATTTTTTTTTAATTAATTTCTTGTGCTCCATGGAAGGAAAAAAGTTTGTAAGTGAAGTTTGTAATGCGAGTAAATAACTGCACAATTTTCCAAACTAATGGCTTTAAGTAGGTTCCAAATTAGGAATTACAGTATATACATGATTATACATACATACATACTATAGTCTCGTCCGTACGGCACATTTACAAGAAAAGCAGAGACAAAAGCAAATAAAAAAGTAATTTAACATCCCATCCCCAATGAAAACACAGCTCAGCTCTAAATCTCCTGCTCACTGCTTTCCAAGGAAAGCAAATTGTGCTTGACTAAAAGTATACAGGGTGTCAAGAGTGGTTGTAGTATCTGTGTTAGCCGGCCTGGTGAGTCCCATCTCGTCGTGCTTTGAGCTGTAAGGCAGCCAACTGATTCAGCCATTTCCTGCTCATCCCAGCTCTCCCAGCTTCACACATCTCCCCTTATTCTGTTCTTCAGCGCTGAGCTAACGTGTTGGCACAGGCTCTGGCACTCGACTCAATAAAGTGAAATTCAGCTGAACAGCTGTCGCTTTGCCAGTTTACAAAGCTTTTAAGGTGTAAACTAACTGCAAGTAAATTGTGCGTGAATGCGTTTGTGTCTACACGACAAGGTCAGTTAGAGTCACTTCTGCGCTCGTCTTGTCTATACGCTTCTTTCTTGGCGCTTTGCTGTGAGAGCCGTGATTTATAATGAGGGACCACTTAAATGTGTAGACTAACAATCATCTTGGTTGAGTCGTTTTTCCGGAAGATTCCTGCTAATTAGAGCCCATCGGTTCAGGCAGGTCCCTTATGGAGCTGTTAAGAGAGCTGCTGGAGATGATGACTGGATCGGCGCCCGTTTGGTAACATTTTCACAAAATCCTCTTCTCAAGACTAAAATAAACATGTTGGAAACTACTAAGAAGAGCATTTCTAAAGCTGGATTTGAAATATCCCTTGAGACATGAGCTTGATGTGGAACAGGTTTCTGAAAGCTTTGAAATTTCAAGTTCATTTGGTATGTTGTTCATTATTTCATGTAGAAGTTCATCTGGTATTTTTGGTATATGAAAGATTAAAACAAACCAAAACAGGCTATGTTTCCATCCAGTCCGATGTACTTGAGATCATATTTGGCTGCTTCAGTCTCCAAGGGGTCACTCTCCGCAGTATCGTCCATGGCGAACACAGCTTTCTGTCTAAACTCTGCATTGTCGTCGAAGTTGATTTTAGCATCAAAGCAAACCACTGCGGACAGACAGCAGAAAAGTGTTGGAACATAGTGTCAAATACTGTATTTCAATGCACTTTTGTGTCATACTCATGCAAAGGTATTCAGGGAAATATAAACTAACAGCATATAAAAGTAAGGTTAAATTTCAAATTTTACAGGTCAGTTTATGCTAAAAGCTGTACAAAAACTGCTGTTCACAAAAACAAATTGAACAAACCTTTTCTCTACTCTCATTAATTCTGTAATAATTTCTGGATTAAAATCAATTTGATATTTTTGTAAGCACTAAATGTAAATGGCTACTCCTTTGTTTAAAATAAGGAGAGAAGGAATTCTCTACTGTTCAAAAGTTTGGGGTCAGTAAGCTTTTTTTTCTTTTCAATTTTTTTATTTATTTTAATTTATTTTCTAATTTATTGATTTATTATTATTATTTTGTGAAATCAGAAATAAATAAAAATTTTCAGCAAGGATGCATTAAATTGATTAAAAGTGACTTTTTATTTATTAAAGGGGTGGTTGACTGTTTTTTTTCTAGGCTTGATTGTGTTTATGGGGTGCAGTCTAACTTGTGTTAATGCTTCGTTTTTTAAAAAACGCGTTATTTTTCACATAATTTACCTTTATTCTACACCGCTCTGTCCCTAAACGCTCCGATGAGTTCCTGGTTTTATGAAGCCCCACCCTCAGAAATACGCGATGGGCTCTGATTGGTTAGCTGGCCCAGTGTGTTGTGATTCACTAAATTGCCAGCCCAAAGCGCGTCTAATCGTCCCGCCCCTCAGCTCAGCAGCATGTTCTCCGGTTGTATTGTAAACAATGGTGCCGTCAATATTGCACACAGCTCTTAATGGTATGTTTTTTGTTTGTTGTTGTCTCATACTTTTAGATACGCTGTTATTTGTAAATGCTACTGCTTATGTTAGCTATTAATATACGGTTTTATCCTGATTAAAGCTTTAATACAGTACGGCAACCGCGTAAAGTGTATAAAAGTGTATAATTGGAACAGTTCATTGTTGGAGCTGAGCTGGGTGATCTGAATGAGAGAGAGAGAGAGAGAGAGAGAGAGAGAGAGAGAGAGAGATGCAGAGCTTGTGCAGAGCAGTGGGAAGCGAGGAACAGGATTGAGAACCGCTGCTTTAGAACACTGATTGTGAAACTTGTGAATCTATTAGAATCGTTAGAAGTCAGAATCACGATTCATATATGAATATATTTTTTCATGCACGCACCCCTAGTTTTGACGGCATGGCAACAACTCTTCCTCTTCTCTAAAGCAGCGCAACATGGCCTCGCCCCCTTTGTTGCATGTTCCCGGGGGCGGGGTTTATGTAAATTTCTGGGTTTGTGACGTCACGAACCCGGGAAGTAGCTCGTTGTAATCCCTACGAGCCATTTTTGTAGGCATTAAACTGCCATAATTTTAAAAGACGATATCTCCGTTTGCATTGAACTTTCAGCGTCGTAACTTTGCAGATATCGTTTATGCTCAAACAGCAACATTACACACTAACTAACGTTAAAAAAGTGAAATCGCAATCAACCACCCCTTTAAAAAATGCATCACAGACAACAATAAAAATGTCGCTTGAGCACTAAATCATCTTATTAGAATGATTTCTGAGAGATCATGTGACACTGAAGACTGGAAATGACAGCTTTGCCATCACAGGAATAAATTACATTTTAAAATACATTACAATAGAAAACGGTTATTTTAAGTTTCAACTGTTTTTACTGTATTTTGACCAAAAATAAATGCAGCTTTATTTTAAATGCAGTTCACAAATTTGATAATATTGGCTAATTTGTTGTTCAGTTAAGAAAGTTGATTATGAGTATTAATGATTATTTTATGACTTTATAAAACAGAAATCCATATGACACCACTGGAATTGCAGAAAGAATATGACATTCATTGGTTTAGGAGGGTGTTCCAATGGTCAATGTTTCTATTTTACAGTTGGGCAAGATTCAGACATGTTCAATTTGTTCAATATGAGTTTTTCAAAGCATCTGTTATTATTCAAATATGTATCTAGTGCATGTGGCAAATTGGTGACGGCAGTTCCAAATCCAATAATTTACACAGAGTGAAAGGGAGCTGCATATAACTAAACACAGTCATACAGCGCTGATGACAAAAGCCCATAGTTACAACATGATCTTTATTTACTGACACTATGTACGTCTATATAGCTTATTTTGTGCAGTGGGAGCATCTTATACAACAAACAGCCACACAAACACAGAAGCTGTTTCAGAAAATTAGCCTGGGAATAGAGTTTTCTTTGACTGTCTTGGCTGTATGTGACCAGACCCAACAACTCTCTCATTTGTAGTGTTTTGCAGTCTCTCGAGCCTGCAAGGACTCGGCGCTCGCTAACAAAGCTAATCTGTGTAGGGAAGTACACTGGGTTCACTGAGCTATTATCAAACTCAACTTTACAGTTACCAGGAGAGTTTTACTTACTTTTGCAGGGAACTATGGGTAAGGTACAGATAAAGAAAGGAGATGAATGCAAAGCAGATACAGTAACAAAAAACTAGATCAGTTTTACCACTGCAAGCTGACAAAACAGCGTTTTTTGATGTTTAATGAAAACATGCAGTTTGATAATACGTTTGAAAGTGCTTTAAGTAGGAGACCAAGACAGTTATTGTCACTTTTGACAAATAAAATAAAGCAAACAATGCATCTAAAGACAGCCAAAGCCATTTGTTGACTTTTGTTAAAAAAACTATTAATAAAATATATATATATTTTTTAAATTAAAATTAATGAATTAATTACATTTAATTAAATACATTTTATATAT
>NW_015548296.1:3371790-3375181 GCF_001515605.1 Sinocyclocheilus anshuiensis | reverse complement strand
TATATATATATAAGAACAAAAATACAGCCACAAAAGCAAGGAAAAAAGAAAGGAAAAAAGTAGAGAAAATGTGGTGGCACTTTTGTGACGGCCCCTATGAGGACTAAATCATTTTGCCATTATGGTGCAGGGCCGAGATGATTTCTCTCCCCTTCTTTAATTTGACAGGCTAATACTGCAGGCATTACCCTCTCTGGACCTACTGTATGTAATTTCATACCAATAAACGTTACAACATCCTACATCATTTCCTAACAGGTACCTATATAAAAAAAAAACAAGTGGAAATGGTATTGGGAGTAGCATTTGGTCATATTACGAGCATATTTGTGCCAGTGTTACGTGGGAGAAGCCCTGTAAAGTTTTGCTGAGGCAGCACTCTCCATAACCACGAGTTTGATAAAAACATTAGTGTGAAATGACATTTATCCTTGGAAGCTGCAAGGTCCTATTTGGATCTTTACAGAAGCTCTTATGCAATCCGTGAGCAAGCGATTTTGTCTGTCATTCACGCATGAACACACACGCACGTCTTACCTTGTCCCTCAGGTGTTTCTCCGAGCGGATTGACTTCGACTTGAGTGGCGTCGACTTTGAGGAACAGATCATAGAGTCGCTTAATCTGATCTGCAGCCTGTGACAGAAGCACAGAGAGCACTAATTACCCAGCTGCACAGCTCTGAGAGCTTATATAAGCCATTCAAACTACCTTGACATCTCTCAAGCACATCTGAAGACATATATACATTCTGGGTTATATATTGTACACTGTGCAATAATGAGGACGCATCGTTGACCAGACGCTTGCTCCGCTGGTCAGAACGGTCACTGGCAAGACAATGAGAAGTTGCCGTGGAAAACTTCAAACGTGACAGACATTGATTTGGAGTCAGTAGGGCCATTAACTCAGCAGGGAGTCACGGTGGCAGTTAATGCGTCCCTGCTGAGAGACATGGCAACGTCCAGCAGCTCTCTCCAATTCCCAGCGGCTATGCAAATTAGGCTTACGACTGGAAAACGGCTGGAAATTGGATAGTGAGATTTGCTAGTTATATGAGATTTTGTAATACATTGATTTGTTGATGATTTTGTATTTTGTGCTTTTTATAACAATTTCATAATACTATTATATATATATATTTTTTAATCCACAGGTTCTGTAACTTTTCGTACATTCATGGAAGATTTCATCAGATTTTTGCATTTCATAATTTTGTGATATTTAAATATTATTTGAAATGCAATTTTATTGAACATTTTAATATTTAATATTTCATCCTTTTTGTACATTTTACAATAATTTAATAAGTTTGTGATACTTTTATGTGATAATTTTATACTTCTGTAACACTGTTGCGAAATATTTTAGAATAATTCATATTTCCATGAAAGACAATTTTTTTAAGTTTTATTTTTTTTATCTGTTCTGCAAAGATTTCCTAATACTTCATGCTTTTGTAATTTCATAATACTTTGTCTTTTAGTAACAATACTGTCATATTTCGTATTTTTGTAACACTTTCATGGATCACTTCATACCTTGTAAGCAAACAATTTTTATATTTTGACTTTCACATTTCATACTTTTTTAGTACTTCGGTATTCTTTGTGCGTTTCACATTTCATAAATCTTTCATGATTTAATAGTTTTGTATTTTGCCTTTTAGTAACCAATTTGTTGATTTCCTAATATTTTTTGTATGTCCTGTTTGTAATACTTCAGTGGATTATAATATTATTTTATAGGATTGAATTAAGATTTCATAATGCTTTTACACTTGGTAACAAAATTCAAGCATTTTGGCTTTCCTAACTAAATTTTGCAATGCCATCATATTTCATGTTTGTAATACTTTTGTAGAGTTTGAATATTTCATAATTTTGCAACACTTTTATGGAAGATTACATAATGATTTATACAGTACTTTGTAACACATTTTAAGATTCTGTAACAATTCTGAGTTTTAATAAAATATTTTTTTCAAAATACATTTTTGCAATATTTTCAGGTCTATTTCTTTGTAAGGCTTTTTTGTTGTCGTTGTTGTTTAAATCACTTTTTTTTTTTAATCTGTGGTTGACTAATATTGATGGCTTTTATGCAAAAAAAACCAAATAATAATAATAATAATAATAATAATAATAATATATATATATATATATATATATAATTTTGCCTACTGTGCCTCTAAGTCTTCTGTGCAAACACGAGGGTATGGATCCTTTTTGACAAATTCAAATTCATGCTCATAATCACAGAAATCTCCTAAATTCCTCAAAATATAAAAAGTAAAAGGTAAATGTTATTATTTGCAAAGCATCCACAAATCTATTTGTTTTTGTTCATTAATTTCATTACTAAAGGCAGCATCTGCATCAGTTTACCACAGCTAAGGTTTGACGAGAGGTTAAGACAGGAAAGATAACCGACTGCTTATTGCTCTACACTTTGCTTTTTCATGTGCTTGCTGAAAGCATGTCATCCTAACAAATTCTACTTTCAAAGCGCTTAAGAGCTAAAATGACATCTCCCTTTCCCATAGCCAACGGAAGCGCATTTGATAATGAGCGCATGCTGACAGAAAACATTGTAGCGCTGCTCTCATCAGCACGCACAGGCGAGCGCCGGCTCTTATCGCTTATTGTCATATCGCTGCACTTCAAAGTGGTGAAGCTGAGTTAACGGTATACTGCATCCCAAACATTCTAATTAGCATTGACTCAAATAGATGCTCGCAAAAGATGCGCTGTAAAAGCATGACTTTAGAAGAGCCAAACTGACAAGCCAGACATTTAACAGTAATTTCCATAATGCCAAGCTTCTCCAATGTCTCCAACAAAATCATACACTTGTACACACAGAGAAACAATGTTGAGAGATTCTATAAGTTAACATGATTTAATTATGACATGAACTACTACAGATTCCTTTAAATTGCTTTAAATGTAAGGTTGGAAAACACTGATTCTTTACTAAATTTACCTGCCATTAGTTTTAATAGGAATATTTCCTCTATATGTCCTGAAGGGAGATGAGGTTAATATTACACATATGCCTTTTTTAAGAGGTTTCATAGATGCCCCTCTACTTTTTGTAAACAGTGTTTATATATAAAATCAACAGATGGATCTGAAAATAATTGGTAAATCATATTGTAATCTCAATTCACATCTGTACAAATATTTCAGACTTTTATAACACTTATGAATCATTTCATTTAATTATTTTTAACAAGTGCTGTCAAACGATTACTTATGATTAATCACATCCAAAATAAAAGTTTTTATTCACATAATATATGTGTGTTTACTGTGTATATTTGTTATGTATATATATAAATACACACACATACAGTATATATTTTGAAAATATTTACATGTATTAACATTT
>NW_015548296.1:3351363-3371672 GCF_001515605.1 Sinocyclocheilus anshuiensis | reverse complement strand
TCGCAATTCATCGCATCCAAAATAAAAGTTTTTGTTTACACAATATATATGTGTATACTGTGCATATTTATTATGTATATATAAATACAAACACACGTTTTTATGTGTGAGAAATGTGAAAAATATGTTATGTTTATATATTAAATATATTTATATATAATATAAATTATATGAATATATATACATGTAAATATTTTCTAAATATATACTGTATGTTTGTATTTATATATACATTATAAATATATAAAATACACACACATATATTATGTAAACAAAAAACTTTTATTTAGGATGCGAATAAAAACTTTTAATTTTATTAATAGTGATTAATCGTTTAACAGCAGTATTTTTAACATGCAATCCTGCTTTAACTTTCTGTAAAAAATGTATAATACTTCTTGTAATACTTTTATAGAATTTTGGATACTTTAGTATTTCATAGTTTTGCAACACTTTTGTGAAAGATTTTTGTAATACAGTCATATTTTGTATTCTCGCAAAACCTTTGTAGATGAGGAAAAACGTGTCTTTCATTAACATTTTGTAGATTTCCTATATTTCCATATATTTCATGTGTTTGTAATACTTCTGTATATTGTAATATATTTTATGATTTCATAATGATTTCACACGTTGTAACATAAAATATAAATATGTTGACCTTCTGGAACAATTTAGTAGATTTTGTAATGCTTTCATATTTCATACATTGGTAATACTTACATTTTGTAATTCATACTTTTGTAACACGTATGGAAAATTAGATAATGATTTATACAGTACTTTGTAATATATCATTTTCATATTTTGACTTTCCGAAACAATTCCATAGATTTTCATGCTCTTAAATTCCCTCCTAAATTCCCAGAGCAATAGGTAAATGTTAAGTGTCCATAAATATTTGTACAGTTATCTGAACGCTAGATTTATCAATAGGAAAAACGCACATTTTGTGAAAATGAGGAAACAGGAGTCACTCAGAGACCCTGTACGAGGCCTTGGTATAAATGCCATTAAATCTTAGAGATTTAAACTTGTGCTTATCGTTTACGGTGAAGGTAGTCACAGCAAATCTGTGACCTGTTTATAGATGGCAGTTTATGTGAACGATGTACCAGCACGAACTGTGATGTCTGCTGAGGCCTAAACACGTACAAGAAATGTTTAATGACTGTATTGGCAGAGTCATCATGTCCATTACTCTCGCTTTTTCCATGAGCGAAAATGGAGACATAGCGGACGGTTGGGGGAGGTGATGTAAGGTGGGGGCCGCTGTGCTTAACGACACACATTCTAATGGCACAATCTCTTTGGCAGCGATTCAGTCCAAACCCATTACCTGTCTCTCCAACGGCCCTTTGAATCCCAAATTAGCTGCCATACGTAGTGCCTGGTCGTCTCGGACCCCCTCGAAAATATCTATGACTTCCTGAGGCAAGAGATGGGAGAGAGAAAGCAAGAGAAAACCAACCATCAGCTAAAATTTGACACAAAGCAGATGTTCGTATTAAAATCAAGAGAGCTGCAATTAAGCGCTGGCACGCAGCCAAACTGAAACGAGAAAAAGACGAGAGCTGGAGAACAATGGCTTTGCAATTATAAGGCCATCTCTAAAAGATCACTCATATACAGAGATAGACACACACAAGAGAGAATGCATAAAACCAGACACCACAAAGAGCTACAAGAATGAGAAGCAGCTGTTACACGTCTTAATATGAGTTTATCTGTGAAAGAAGTCTATTAAAGGAGTCATATCATAATTAAAAAAAAAATATATATAATGGTGGACAAGGCTATTAATTGCTACATTTTCAAATGTAATATTTGTATTAATTTTCATAGAGATTTAAAGGCATTTAAACTCTGTATTTGTCTATAAAATTCTCCAAAAAACAAACAAACAAACCAACAACAAAAAAAAAAAACCTGCGATTAAAATGCAGCTTAGTGAAGAATCTAGCTTTACAGTATGTATTTTAATTCATTTTGCTTCAAAACTGGGGAAGTTTGACATTGTGATCATCTGTGTATGAATTGTTTCGTACTTTCTGGAAAAGGTATTGTAATGTGTTGGATATTATTATGTATTTAAATGTACTGTCTAGGTTTGTTTGGTGATGCAGCAGGTCTCTAATCCAAGAAAATTTCTCCCATGGGAGACAATACAAAAATCTTAACCTACATCAGAAACATTTATTATTGACATTACTACAATTTTTAATATATGGCATTTCCATACATTTTCCATCTCAATTTAACCATTCTAAAATGCTCACTTTTTAAACTGTTCTAAAAATAAATAAATAAATAAATACTTCTGCTTCTATAATTTGTTTGTAACAACTTATATTTCTTATATTTATTGCAAGTTTATTTCAAAACATACAAAAAAAAATGACCTCTATAACAGAAAATCACAAAGTAACTCACTCCTACACCTTTTCAATCAGATACAACTAAGATAGATACCTTGAAGATGAGCTCTGGCGTGGTGGAAGCCACTTCCTCTATGTCCACACCCCCCTGAGGACTGCCCACCATCACGGGTCCATTACAGGAACGGTCCATCAGGATGGCGAAATATGTTTCCCTGGAGATATCCAGAGCTTCAGCAACCATCACCTGCTCAGCACAAACACCAGGTGAGACGGGATTCATCATTGCGTGTTATCTATTCATTATGGTGTATTAACAGACTTATTTCTGAAGCACAGGTTTACTGGCTGCAGGTCCTACAGCTACTTCTAATACTGGATAATCAGCCATCATGAAGCTCGATGAGACATGGCAAGTGGATAAAGACAGAACCACCAATAAAGGGGCTGAAATAACAACTAATAAAAAGGTGATGGAAGAGAAGTGACACAAAAGAGGATGAGGGAAGGAACCAGGAAGTTGCCAAGGTGTCTGTAGAGGGTTGGCTGGTGTGGACGCTAATATCATTATCTTTATAATTATCGTTCTTGGTGTGAACGGGGCTTTACTGTCCCCTTTAACACTCAATAGAGCCATAACAATCAAATGGATTATGTAGGTTTGAGTCTCGCCTGCAACACACCCCGATTCTATTTCTCACCATTAGGTGTTAAGGCCCGTTCACACCAAGGACGATAACTATAAAGATAACGATAAAGATATAGTTCTAAAAATCGTTCTCAATATTAAAGAATAGCAGAGTCCACACCACAACTATAACGATAAAGACAAAGAGAAACTATATCGTTGGAATCACTTTCAGAAATATTTTATTCCAGCTGATGAACGATAAAAAATTGACAGCCAATCAGAATCCATCCTGCTATAACGAGCTCGAGAATTTAAAGCGCCAGACGAGCGTGCACTTAGAATAAACAGACGATATCGTTCGATTCTCAAATTTTACTCGCCAGTGTGTGAGTTGGAGGCTAAGTATATTAGTTTATATTTTCACTCGCCGGACTCAATGACTGAACGCTTCGGCAAAACAAAACACACATATAAAACAAAAGAAAACACACTCAGACAAGAAAATATAAGAACAATAAAATTAAATTAAATAAAAATAAAGGCTAGGCATATTTGTAATATTTTAACATTCAGTAACAGACTACCGTCCTCTCTTCAATGTTAAAAAAAAACTCAAACAAAACAAAATAAAACAAACAACACACACACAAACATAAATAATAATAAATAAATGAAAAAGCAAACAAAACACACACTAAAAAACAACAACAAAAAATGAAACAAATACAATGAATCGTAACACACACAAATATAAAAAATAAAATAAAATGTAGGGGAGATCAGGTGTATTAGTAACATTTTTACATTCAATAACAGACTACTGTCCTCTCTTCACTGTTAAATAACAAACATAACCTATTATCGTCCCTGTTTTGATTTCAGCAAATCAGTTCGAGCGAACGCACTCAACCCGATTGATATTCATGAATCCAGCAGCTCGTTAATCCTTAGTGCGTTTTATATATGTTTTTTATTAGTATAATTCGTATAATAATAATAAATAGCACCACCACCAGTCCTAAGTTCAGTTAAAATGACTAATTTGCATTCATACATGGTTACCAAGTTTTAATTACTATGTATATATATATATATATATACACACACACACAAATATAGATGTACTATAGACATGGATGGACGGACGGATGGATGGAGTTTTCAATTAGTAACAGTCTACATGAATCTGAGGTGTCATTCATATCTGTCATTCATGTTAACATTTAACCAACAAACTAGAAAATAAAATTATCATCAAAACTTGTCATTAAGTGTTAGTGTAAACTTATCATCAAAAGTTGAACATTTCACACCAAAAGGGGGAATCACACTCAGGAAGGAAAAGAACGCTACTGAGCATGTGTTAAATAAGTGTCATCACTCTTACTTGTATAAAACTGAAGAAATTTAGAGTGTTACAATTGCCCTGGTCTCACCTACACTCCAATCTCCAGCACCCGAGTCCATTTTTATCCCTTTCATCTTGTGAAGGAGGCAACAAGAAAGCCAAACGTTTGCACCCCTGTTCATTCTATTTCCTGCATTGTCCTTCCATCTATTTTATCCTTTACTCTATTTCCTCACACAGTCTATTACAGCAGAAAAGAAAGAGAGAAGGCCAACAAGACAAGACTGTGCTAACATAGCTGGGTGAAAAATGGCACATTAACGCATAGTCCTGACATTCCCGCATAGCATTCCTCTCTGAGACTGACAACACAATTACATCCTTTGAACATTTCACACCAAAAGGGGGAATCACACTCAGGAAGGAAAAGAACGCTACTGAGCATGTGTTAAATAAGTGTCATCACTCTTACTTGTATAAAACTGAAGAAATTTAGAGTGTTACAATTGCCCTGGTCTCACCTACACTCCAATCTCCAGCACCCGAGTCCATTTTTATCCCTTTCATCTTGTGAAGGAGGCAACAAGAAAGCCAAACGTTTGCACCCCTGTTCATTCTATTTCCTGCATTGTCCTTCCATCTATTTTATCCTTTACTCTATTTCCTCACACAGTCTATTACAGCAGAAAAGAAAGAGAGAAGGCCAACAAGACAAGACTGTGCTAACATAGCTGGGTGAAAAATGGCACATTAACGCATAGTCCTGACGGCACACTGACAGATCACAAGCAGCATTCCTCTCTGAGACTGACAACACAATTACATCCTTTTAACACCACTCATATTCAAACCCTCATCCATATTCAATCCCTTCTAGGGCTGAGAGCTATAAAGAGTACAAAATAAAATCTATTCAATACATATTTATGTATTTATTTCAACCAAACAGCCATCAGCCATTGACCTACATATATAAAAAGTAAAAAACAGCAACAACAAAACAATTATTTATACACACACTGCCATTCAAAAGTTAGGAGTTAGTAAGATTTTATAATGTTTTTGAAGGATGTCTCTTATGTTCACTAAGGATGCATTTATTTGCCACAAAATAAAGTGAAAACTGTTATATTGTACAGTTATATTCTTTTTTATATTTATTTTAAAATGTAATTTATTTCTGTGGTGGAGGTGATTTTCTCAGTATTTAGATTTTTTTGCACTCTCAGATTCCAGATTTTCAAATAGTTGTATCTCGGCTTTTATATTATATATAAATATTATTTATTCAGCTTTCAGATGATGTATAAATCTCAATTTAAAAAAATGTTACCCTTATGACTGGTTTTGTGGTCCAGGGTCACATATAATAAATTTTTTTCACATGACCAATTTTTGCTCATATTAGTGTTGTCAAAAGACCCGGTATTTTCAGTGGCAGCAGAACTATGACTAAACTTTTGGGTGAAACTTGTTTACTTTTTTCATACTATTATTACTTGTGGGAAAACTTGAAACAATTTTAAATAAGTATAAAGAATGGCATTGGTTTTGTACATTTAATTTTTGTTTAACATTATTAATAAAAATGTTGTTCAATTAGCATGTTTTTGTGTTTTGCTTTGGTACCGAAATTGGTACCGAGAACCGTGGATTTTCACTGGTATTGGTACCGAATACTGAAATTTTGGTACCGTGACAACACTAGCTTATATATTATATGAATCCTATATCCAGATCCGAATCGCTGCTGTGAAGTATGACAATATCTTCTGAAGGCTTAAAGGAGGACACAATTTTACAAAACATCCTTTTCTTTTTTCCTCTCAATAAACCGATACTGTATTCTGAATTCATGAGGAAAACCTCATTATGCAATAACGCATCCATGTGCGAAGGAAACCAGAGGGCTCTTGAATAGCAAATGTGACACTCTCTCAAATGCAGCGAGAGAAGTTTGTGGGGAGATGCCAAACGCTCGAGCTGGCATTTCTAAAGCATTTCTTTATTTTCGCTTATATCCCACCTCTGTTCCTCCTCACCACCTCCCTTTATGAAACCTTTATGAATATGCACTTCCACCCCCCGTGGCTGTTTCTTGGGCAGGAAAAAGACAAAAATGGGATGCAGTCATTGTGCAAAAAGTTTTGGGGCGGTCACGTGAGGGGGAGCTGGCGGGAATAAAAGCGGATGATAATGGGGAGCTCTAGGCCGCGTTTAAAGATGAGAGGACAAACACGTGGTAAGTGCAGGAAGCCATCATTACCTCCTGAGGGGGAGAGAGATAAACAGTGATAAACATACGGGGTGGTTGTAGGAGAATGCCGGTCTGTGTGGGTGTCAGACATAGAGAGAAGCAGAGAAAGAGGGAGGACTGAAAAGTTATATTTTAGCTGGTGTCAATGATCTTATGTTGCATTTGGTCAGACTCAGCCCATTGCTTTACTTAAGTATATTATATTTTCCTTTTACAGCTGCAGGCTGAGGAAGATCCTGAAACACACCAGCAAACCCTAAAACAGACAACAGTTTACAGATGTTTTTCAGTGGCAGCAGAACTATGACTAAACTTTTGGGTGAAACTTGTTTACTTTTTTCATACTATTATTACTTGTGGGAAAACTTGAAACAATTTTAAATAAGTATAAAGAATGGCATTGGTTTTGTACATTTAATTTTTGTTTAACATTATTAATAAAAATGTTGTTCAATTAGCATGTTTTTGTGTTTTGCTTTGGTACCGAAATTGGTACCGAGAACCGTGGATTTTCACTGGTATTGGTACCGAATACTGAAATTTTGGTACCGTGACAACACTAGCTTATATATTATATGAATCCTATATCCAGATCCGAATCGCTGCTGTGAAGTATGACAATATCTTCTGAAGGCTTAAAGGAGGACACAATTTTACAAAACATCCTTTTCTTTTTTCCTCTCAATAAACCGATACTGTATTCTGAATTCATGAGGAAAACCTCATTATGCAATAACGCATCCATGTGCGAAGGAAACCAGAGGGCTCTTGAATAGCAAATGTGACACTCTCTCAAATGCAGCGAGAGAAGTTTGTGGGGAGATGCCAAACGCTCGAGCTGGCATTTCTAAAGCATTTCTTTATTTTCGCTTATATCCCACCTCTGTTCCTCCTCACCACCTCCCTTTATGAAACCTTTATGAATATGCACTTCCACCCCCCGTGGCTGTTTCTCGGCCAGGAAAAAGACAAAAATGGGATGCAGTCATTGTGCAAAAAGTTTTGGGGCGGTCACGTGAGGGGGAGCTGTCGGGAATAAAAGCGGATGATAATGGGGAGCTCTAGGCCGCGTTTAAAGATGAGAGGACAAACACGTGGTAAGTGCAGGAAGCCATCATTACCTCCTGAGGGGGAGAGAGATAAACAGTGATAAACATACGGGGTGGTTGTAGGAGAATGCCGGTCTGTGTGGGTGTCAGACATAGAGAGAAGCAGAGAAAGAGGGAGGAAAATGATATTTCTGCTTGTTAGTGACACATGGAAATGGCTGTTTACCAACATTCCCTGCACAACGAGGTCTGACTCACACGATTTATTCATCTCAGTGACCTACGACACCTAACTCAGCTAACAGCAAAATAATATTTCTTTAAAAAATGACAGAAAGGAAAAAAAAAGTGCATCTTTAAATGGTATTATACAGCTTTCTCCTGCAGCCAGGAAGACAAGGAGAATGGAGAGAGAGAGAGAATTTCATTTCCAAGTTCAAAAGCGATTATTTATTCAAAGGAACAACATTAACAAAGAGATAATATGCCAGAGATAAACAAAGTGCTTCCTTTAATACCATTTTCACTTTCACTCCTTCCTTAGGGGTCTGTTTGGTGGTCAGACTAACTTTTCCACGACATTCTAATTTATTGAGATGCACCTGTACATCAAAACTCTGTTGTAAAAATGTATCTTTAATTACTGTATCTTTAGCTGTCATACGAACAACTAAGCTGCAACAAACTATCGTCAGTCTCACAAACCTAAAATATACATCACAGTAAACAATCTCAATTCATTTTAAATTGACTCAGCTCAGTGAGGGAGTCAGTTGTGAGCTCAAAGGAATGAAAGAGGAATGATTATAGTATACACTACATGACTTTAGGCCTGATCTTTACTCGCTGACAGTTTTCTGGAGATAGTAGACACATGACTGACGATACATGGTGTGAATTATCAAAGACACCATCTGAGACAGGTACTGATGCCTGAGAAATATTTCCCAAGCTAAATATCTGAACCTGTCTGTGATGAGTTTTGACTGGAAATGACATCGGTGATGACCTACAGCCAATGAGAGAGAGCCACGGAACATGGGAAGTTTCAGGGGGAGGATTTGTAGTTTTACGAGAGTTCCTTTATGATTCCTCGTGCATGCATTTTGTAAATGAAAGAGTTGTCAGGAATTCTTCCAAGGTAAATATTGCGTAATGTGACCCCCAGTAACCATTTACCATGAATTTACTGTAGTAACACTAACTGCACCATAGTATTATGGCAAAAATCTGGAATGTTCATATAGAATTGTATTATATTATTAATGTAGACATGTATAAAATGTATTAAAGGAGTAACGGAATCTAGATATTTTTGTGTACTTAGACTACTGTTTTTCATACAAATACCTAGAAACCATACAGTTGCGTTTTTACCATGGTGTTGAGGTGTTATATGTGTGCTTTTAACTGTGGTTATCATGATCTAAATGTATACTAATGTGGAAGACCAATGGTTAATTTGAATAAAACTCAAACAGTCAGAATAATTTAAAAAGATGAGGTTGTTTAATTTTTACAGATGTTACTGTTTTTGACAATGAACATCAATTTACATCTGCATCCTTACTCAAGCTACTACTACTGTAGATATTTTTGTAATATTATTAATATTGCTGCTTGCACTGCAAACTGTGCTGAAAATACATGTCATCAAAGTCAGGCAAAACAAACCTGTTTCTTGATTTGAAACAATATCACCCATTAGAACATGCAGAAACTAAGAAATGAATTTTTCTATCAAGATATTTATTTTTATTAAAAAATGACTGGAAAAGTGTAAAGAATTCAAAAATATGAAGTGCTTGTCATGTTCTGATCATAAAGAGTAGTTTAAAACCACAATTAATTGTTTGGTTTCTACAACTTTCACTTTGGAGCAAAAATTCTGCCTTTAAACTTGAAAGAAATAAAGATTTGAAATTTATCGTGATAATTATCGATATCAACTCGTATGAAAAATGTTATCATGGATTTTTTTGGCAGTAACGCCCAGCCCTACATGCAGGAAACACTGATGCAAGATGATATCTGATCAAACTGTATGTGGACACAAGTTTTCCCAGACTATTATGTTTTTTTCGCAACTGTGATTATTTTATTCAGTTAATGCATGTGTGCTAATATAAAGAGCTGTGGTGCTCAATTTGCTGATTACGTATCTCTCTCTCTTTGCATCATCTTTTTATTGTACTACAAATAACAATGGTACAGGCAAACAACATAAAAAAAAAAAGAAGTTTTAGTTTAAGAAATGCATACTAGCGAACTCTCGAGGATCTCTCAGGGCCACAAAAAGCACTGTGCTCATTTGCTAGATAAAACAGATCAGCCTGCGTTTCAGAGTGTTTTCTCTGGCCAATTCTCTTCATCCCGAATGCCAAAGTACACTACGTGATAGTGATACACGACGCAGGCATTCAGTCATAAATCAGCCCCTACTTGAGGAAAACCCATGGCTTTCTGGTAAAGTTTTCAGAGATTGCTATATTTCAAACGTCTCCCTCATTCTCAAGGGTTTTTTTTTTTTTACAACATTTTTATAGTTTCTATAACACTTATAATTTGTTCCGCTAAGGAATCCATCATTCAACTGAGTTTTAAGGACATCACAAATGCTGAGGGTAGAGTGATATTCTGCTCTATTTTCTTGGTGACAAATACAGGGTGTCAAAGAATGACAGGGGTTTTAAGAGGAATGAAGGACAGGAAAACAGGATCTATTCTTTCTCAGAAAATAGGTCTAGGCAGGTACTCACTCTTTTGTTAAATGCACCCCTCCTTTCAGGCCGCTGTCGAACACTCCTTTGCCTCTTCCTCCCGCTAAAATCTGAGCTTTCAGGACAATCTCCTTCGCTTCTAAAGTGACAAAAGTGATAAAAAAAAGGTAAGAGCCCCAAGATGCCAAGAAAAAAGGTGCGCCAGATACAATGTAGTGCTTAGCAAGTGACGCAGTTCGAATCTGGCCTTTAAGAGACTCACACAGTACATAACCTCAACAAACACACAGATAAACAAGCAAGAGAAAAACAAATGAGATCGGAAGAGGAGTTGGTGTTTTCAGCTGTAATTTGATTTTAAATATTACGCTGATCTCCACAGGCATGTTTTGATGATGCGTCTTCCAAAGCGGTTGGCAATTTTGTCATTATTTCTTTCATCACGGAAACATCGCTGAGATGGAAGCACAAGGCTGAGGAAATAATAGCTTGTCATGAGACACTATGTTGAAACATTTGATCAATATTGTGGTATATGAATCATTTTATCCAATTTTGTGAAAAGGACCATATACTGCGACTGAAGAGTGACTGAGATTAAAAGAACCTCAGAGATTTTTTTATTACTCTACCAGGGTGTGCAATTTATATATTGTATTCTCTATACTTGACATTTTTTACACACATTTTCCAAAAGGTAAGCTGGAGTAACTAACTGAAAAAGTGCTGTGTCATATACCTGGGAAAAAACAAATCTGGAATATTTTTTTATTTCTAAAAACAAACAAATAAATAATTGAATAAATAAATTAATTAATAATTAAAGAAATTAAATTATTACATTTTTAATCATTTAATAGTAACAAAGAAAGAAAGAAAGCAAGTGACTGACAGGTGCTCTAAACCAACTGAAGCACCTGGAAGACAAAAGCAGAGCTCTGTCAAAATATAAATATAAAATTTTAAATATGCTTAAAATAAATTTAGTGCTGAAAAGTATTGATAACAATAGCACAGAATAGGGGTGGGCAATATGACCAAAATCTTATACCACAACATAATTTTGTTTCACGGTATCTATCTATCTATCTATCTATCTATCTATCCCTAACACAATATAGTTATTTTTGCTTTAAATAAGGTCTTTATGATATCAAAATTTTGGATACCATAGACATTTCATAATTTCATAATATCAGAAAAAATTAATACTAGCCTAAAAAAAACCCCAAGACAAGTAAACAGTCAGCGATTAAATAAGAATAAGAAAATAATTACAAGCAATAGGACAAAAAACTACAGTAGAACAAATAAATAAGAAATGCTACATACACTGTATAAAGTAATCAACTGTATAAAAACACTGCATATGTACTGTGTAAATTAAATGTATATGTCCGAAACACAGCGTCACACACGGCGGGCTAGAGTAAGCAGAGGCCGGAGGCCTAGAGTGAGCGGAGGCTGGCGGCTAGAGTGAGCGGCGGCGGGCGGGCATGCGGCAACCACATGTGACGACCCCGGGCTGGACTCCGCTTCGTCCACGGTGAAAGCCAATCCGGCGATCCACAGCGCGAAGTTGATGTATTTCATTAGTGACCAGCAAGGATCAGCTCCAGGCATGACAAAGCGGATATCGTCCTCTTTTGGAAGGCCAAACAAAGTAGTTTCGCTTTCACAACGAAACACACAGCGCCTTCACGACATGGCGGCGGCGGCAACAACAATACTACAGCGAGAATAAAAGTTACGCCTTCTTTCTTTGCTTGAACATTTGGGCGGCATTATACAAATCTTCCCACATCGTGATGTAGACGTGGGCGCATGTTAGAACGAGCCGTTTTAGGTAGGCGTGGTTGACTCTTACCTTTTATAAAGAAATTTAAATCGCATCATATGACCCCTTTAAAGTCACAAAAGTGATTTAGTCAAGAGCAGTGAGAGATTTTCTCTCTTTTGTTGTTTGATTAACATGAATGGCAGGCAGCAGGAAGATTAGACTGCTGTCACTTTAAGAGCTGCCTGGCTCAATATACTGTTACACGTGTTCTCTTTCTCAGCTGTTTGCTTTTACTTAAGACCTAAATTACTGTATTTACGAGGATACTTGCAAAGAGGGGCATTTTGACACATACAAGCGCGTGTATTTAACCAATTCAATACTCTCGCGCTCTGTGAACACCGTCTTCACGTGCGCGTGCCTCTCAGAAACTCTCAAATAGTGCGTGCATATAGCAAAAATAGTTCTCTTTCGCTGCTGATTGCATTTCAATGGATTAAAATAACTTGTTTTTAAACCGCGATGTGTAAAAACTCGTGCAAATGATAGCACAGCAATGTCACGTGAGCATGTAACCCCGATAGAGAGGATAGTCCAAAACCTCTACCGGTTGACAAATTTCTACCACCCCTAGTACAGAACTATAGTGTATATATGTTATTTTTAATCACTTCAACACTTTTTGAGAATATTTCAAACAGGGCAGAAAATGATGAAGAACAGTGTAGAATGGGATTAGATTCGAACCCACAATGCACAACATCTTAACATGATGGAGCATGAAGTCCTCGGCTCCCACATAAGTCATTCTTAAAGAGCCACGCCGCTCTTCATGGCCCTCGGGGTGGACGTTAAGAGTTCTCACACTTTAGGTGCTGATTAAGACTCGCTATCACCGCTGTGTCTCAACCAAACCACAACTCAGCCATTGATTTGAGCGCATGCATAATTTATCACTGCCACACAGAGCTGATAGCATTGATCATGTGTGCGACCATAAGGGATAAGAATGCAGAAGCGGCAAAAACAGAGATACGGAAGCCGCTGGATCACTTAATCTAAACTAAGAGAGATATAACAACTGAGGAGAGGCAGGCGAGGGTGAAGATTTAGCAAAACACCTCTTGTCCCGATAAGACATCTGATAGTGTTAGACAGGAAACTCCTGCACATGGGAATGTGATGAGCGCTACAGAGAGCCAGAGATGAGAGTGATATGGAATGAGTGAAAGAGAGACATTGAGATAGAAAAAAAGACAGATTACACATGGACTGAGTGTTTAGCAAAACCGAGTGAATAAATAATGACAGACTTTTCATTTTTGAGTGAACTATCCCTTTTATTACCAGAAAAGTTATGCACTGATGGTCTATGTGGAGAACAACTTTTCATTAACCATTCAGGCATGTACAGTACAAGGCTAGAAAAATGCAATGCAAAATGTCTGTTGACAAAAAAATTGAGCAAGAAGGAAATGACATAATTAGTTGTATTTTAGACACGTGTGACTTCATGAACAGTCAAATACATACATTGTTAGCAGGAAAATGCAGAAATCAAACACCCCTGTGGATTTTGTGAATTTAGCTGCTAAGCTACTAGGCTGTTAACTAGAGAAGCTCTTTTGGAGGTGGAATGGGAAATGCAGCAATATTCATAAACACACACACACACACACACACCTTTGTGTGAACAACAGATGCGCTTTAACAGAAGGGTTTATCCAGCCATTTTACATTATTTAATGGATTTTTGTGAGAAGGCTTGAGATTAATAAACTAGCTCATTAAAATTGCCCCCATTATAACACGGTTATAGTTGCTAAAACATTTTGTGAGAATAGTACAGTCAAAGCACTGTAAGATACTACACATATTTGATTTTACTTAATTTACAAAAAATGAATATAATTATAGTTGCACTACCATTCAAAGGGGTTGGTATGTATTTTTTTTATTCTTATGCTTATTTTTTATGCTTAATACTCTTATGCTTACTAAAACTGCATTTATTTGATCAAAAATATAGTAGAAACAGTAATATTGTGAAATGTTATTATGAACGGTTTTCTATTTTAATATATTTTAAATGTAATTTATTCCTGTGATGGAAAGCTGAATTTTCAGCATCATTACTCCAGTCTTCAGTGTCAAAAATCACTCTAATATGCTGATTTAGAGGTTGGTATTTATTATTATGTTAAAAACTTTTGTGTTATTATGTTATGTTAAAAACTGTTGTGCTGCTTAATATTTTTTTTTGTGGAATATTTTTTCAGGATTCCTTAGTGAATAAAAAGTAAAGCATTTATTTGAAATAGTAACATTTATTGTCATTTTATTTTATTGTCATAGTAAAAGTATTCATTTCTTTAAATAAATAAATAAAATTCATACTGAGCTCAAACTTTTGACCGGTAGTATCTGTATTACATTTGCGGATTGTACAGTCCTCTATTTCTGCATGCATATCAATTTGTAGAAATATATACATGTATATCATCATTATCAAATAAAGTACTGGATGGTATCCAGAATCTCAGTACGTTACGTGCAATCCATCACTTCATGTCAATTATCTCTATTTAGCGAGTGCAGAAGTAATGCCCATGCCAAATGGTGCACTTTAATTCACAGCATCCTTATTTCTCATAGATTAATGATGTGAGCAGCAAATTAAAAAGTGGAGGAAGTACATGGCCCGTGGCTTTATGGTTTTAAAATGAGTTTATATATCATACACTTTTTTTTTTTTACACTTTGTAACACCTTACAGTTCAACACTCATGTTGACAATTTAATTCACCCATCACAAAGTGACACTTCAAATGCCTTCAAGAAAGAAAGATGCCTTTTTGATTGTTTAACCTGAAGCTACACATCAAGTTACATCTTAAGATGATATATGAAGTTAATGCAGACATTTTTCTCTCTAGGATCAGCCTGGAGCTCCAGGTGCAAGACCTACATTGTCTTCTCAAGATCAACAGACCACAAAAGCCTCAAAGGCAGGTTTTTTTTTTTCAACAACAGTATTTATGTGCATGTTGTGTATGCCTGCTTTTGCTACTTTTGTGTACAATACAATAAATATCAAATGAACGTTCTGTGGGCTGCGTGTCTGAGGCAGAGACGGGCCGAGTGATAACTAAGAGAAAACATATTTTGTCACCTTATACTAAAAATGTATTTTTAGGAAGTGTGGGTTGGTATATACTCACACTTTGTTGCAAAAATAAGACATAGTTGGCAAAGTGTTCTGTATTGCAATGGCATCCTCATGTTTGAAAAAAAATAGAAGCTGTATTTATCACTTTATTTTTATTTGTAATTTATTTATTTTTGAACACACATTGATAGCTGCATGTTTAACAGAATTAAGACCTTATTTGATATTTGTTATAATTTACTGTGCAAAATGTATTTAATACAATAAAATAAAATTAAATGGTTATTTATTAAATAGTAATTAATTAGTGAGGTTCATCAGGGAAACACAATGTAATTGCCTTATGTCACGTTCATGTTATTTTAGTATCATTGAGATACTATTATAGTTTTAATTCATATATTGAATCAGGGTTATTTTCAGATTTTCTGTTTTTTTTTTTTTTTAGTCAGTTATTTTGTGTGTTCTTGTCTTTTATATATATGTGTGTGTGTGTGTGTGTGTGTGTGTGTCTATGTTTTTTAAATAAATTTTTATTTCAGTTTTAATTTAATTTTAGTTATTTCAGTACATCAAGTTAAACTCAATTAAAATATTGTCTTGGCAAATAGCTGAAATTTATGTAGTTTCAGTTCTACTTAACTATAAGAGCATTGGAATCTCATTCAGATATACAACACAAAGTTTAAGAATAAATACAAATATTTACCCTTTTTTAATACTAAAGTTAAGATATCTGATAAAATAAAGAGAGATTAATGCTTTAAGACTTACAGATGCCTTGTAACAATAATAGATCCATATATGTAGTCTATACCCTTACTAGTCAATACTTTATTAAAACATATTTAATGAAATATTTCATGAAGTTATCTTGTATCATTACTAACATGTCATTGCGCCATACATCTAATGACATGAAAATCAATTTTCTTGAAAGCTAGCATCATCTTTAAGTGTGCCAAATTATCAAAGGTCGACTTCACAAACAAAACGTCCAATACTGTGTTTGTTCGGGAACACTGTTTGATTATCTCATTAATTAACTGAACTGAATGCTAAATAAACATACGCTGCTAATTCAGGGTATAATTTGCATTACTGTCATTTCATAATTAAGTATAAAAAATTGCCCATGAGCAAGAGTTTAAAATAAACAAATAAACTACTGCCTACTGAAGTGAAACACTAATATTTTCTTGCCCTAACATACTATTTAGAAGAAAAAAAAATACATGTAGAAGCAAATATGTCTGTACAGTTTGCATGCCCAACCTCCCCCCCCCCAGTTCCTCATTAATGAGTTAAAATGAACTTGAAGCTCATGTACCAATGACAGCAGTCAGTAGTTCAGCGCTGGGTTGCTGCTTCTGCTTCACCGTTTCTTATTTTCTGATTCCCTAATATCTCTCTGGCTGTGGACATGACTGCAGGGTACGAGACACAGAGCGTGTCCTGTTGTTTGATATTCAGTGAGAGCAATGGGGCTGCGGTAATGGGGTGTGGAGCGGGGTTCAGGGGAAACAGTGCAGTTTCAGACAGCTGAGAGAAAACAAGGGGAAGTCAAGATCCATTATGTGTGTTTAAAGCCATAAAATGGGTTGAGACAATGAAAAACATAATAAACAGGAGGACTGAGTTGGGGGACGTACTGTTTACCGAAGATAATGTTTTGCTATAGGGCAAATATTAGTAAATGAAACATCCCAAGATAATAGGGTCACAGGATCTACCTTCTGTGTGCATCACAGTCACTGCGATTGCACAAAATTTGTGATCAAATCAAATAATGAGTATTATTTTTACTCGTGCAATGGAAAACATCATTTGCTCAGAAAAACCATCATCAAAAACATCAATAGCACTATTCGGACAGGATTTGTTTTCTAAATGACATGCAAGTTACAAAGTTTAAAAACCAAAACCAACAACTGTTATTTTACCCCCAAAAAACCTGGCAAAAGGCTTTAAGTCCATCGAGGGTGCACTAGACAGGGCAATAAGAAAATTGGTTTTATGTACCGTAACCAAGGTAAGTAAGTTCATTAGATAGATAGACAGATAGATAGACAGATAGATAGATAGATAGATAGATAGATAGATAGATAGACCGACAGACAGACAGACAGACAGACAATTTATTAGTGACATTAACATAAGCAAAATTTTATAAGATTTTTCATCTTGTTGAAATTAATTAACGATTTATTAAACTAATTAAAAATACACAAAAAAGAGAAAATGCTGTTCTTCTAAACTTCCTACTTCATGGTTTCCACAAAATTAAAAAACAGCAACTGTTTTCATAATTGATGATAATGAGAAACCTTTATTGAGCACCAAATCTGCATATTAGAATGCTTTCTGAAGGATCATTTGACACTGAAGACAATTAAAATATAATAAAATAGGAAATATTTTAAATTGTAAAAATAATAATAATAATAATAATAATAACAATCAAAATATTACATTGTTACTGTATTGTTGTTCAAATATAATAATACAGTTGTAACAAAATATGCAATGAAATCCTTGAGGGTCAGAATCGATACCCAGGCCTAACAGGGAAGCAAATAAAAAACTTAAAGCAACATTTCTTTATACCATAATGCATAAATACTGTCTTTCTCTGTCCTAAATTGTTGTTGGATGATAAACAGAGCACAGCTCTGGCTCGAGTGCTTGACCTGTGTGAGCATCAGCATCTGCTCCTGCCTGCACAGGAACAAGTCCGGCGAGTGGATCATTGATCTGGCTCTAACTCCTGCTTTCACAATTATCTCAGTCTCACACAGCCTCTTAACAAAATCTATATTTAGCATTCCAGACTCCATCTGTAAGCATTTTTCATACATTTTCATCATCTTCTCTCTTCTTATAGCCATCTCGTCCTCCATTCTCCGCCTGTCCGCAGCAACATCTGGCAGCGAGAACATTCTGCTGCTGCAGGAAATGGCAAATCTGTTCACTGTGCCCTTGAGCGTGGCACATTAACCTTACCTCAAATCTCACCCACCTACATCAGACACGGTGAATGGAAACACGCAGGGTACGTGGCGTGCAAATAGTATTAAAGCTTTTCAGCGTGCTTTTCTGTGAGGAAAAGAGGTGAAATTAAACGAAAATTACACGTGACTTGATTTTGCATGGTGAAAATAATAAACTAGCACGATAATGGTTGTTTTTCAGGGTTCCAGCTAGGTAATGATGGTAAGAACATTCCACGCATCATCCATCTTTTCTGTATGACAGCATTGTGTGCTGAAATCCTGTCAGTCCTGATGCATTCTGGGAACTTATGCAGTGGTACAACTTCATAGAACGATACCGCTGACTAGTCAAAATGTCAGCGACTTTGCTGAAGCTCATATTCACTCATATAACTTTAGCTGACTGACATGTTATTTCCAAAGTAGTTACCTCCAAAGCTTAGGTGATTTTTCATGTCTAGACGATCAAACGAAAGTCTAATTAGTTGTTAGTACACTACATAAACACCAACCGAACTAATTTAAGCACCGAAACTTTGTTTACAAAATCTTTGACGTGCTTTGCCTCAAATTTAACGTTTTGAGTTAATTCTACAGATGATCAACTGTCAGTTTCACAAGCGCTAACAAGATACAGATTGGTTATACTCGGTTTGCTTGCATGGTAAACATCAATTTTGTGAGGGATTAATCCAAGAGAGATTGCACTGGCTCCAAAAAAGCATTTTTCAAGCTCACCAGAGGAGGCTGAAGTAATTAAGTGGGGAAAGTTTCCTCAGGGAAGCTGAGAGGCTTTCATTAGCCTTTCTGATTCATTGTCCCAGCACAATATCAAACAGAGGAGAAGAAGAGAGAGCAAGAGAACGCCGCCTTGCTTCTGAGGCAGGCTGGCTGTGATTGAGCCCGAGTGAGTGTGTAAATCCGGGTGTGGTATCTGACCCCTGGCTGGCTCGCCGCTTTATTCCACTCTCTGGAACACTCCACAAGCTGTCAACATCCATGTCCATGTCAATCAACATCGCTGTCTCATCCCCAATCTCTCTTCAGCTCCTTGTGAAGAGCAGAGCTTCTGCTCAGATTTTACAGGCTCACATAGCAGGAGATGTTGGCAAGAAACTGGGTGGATGACGGACACCCGGTCTAAACAAAATCAGATAATTCAGTGTCCAGAAGCGCTATGGTAGACATAAAGAGTTATTTGGAAGGCTAGGGAGTAGAGATGGGTCATGATGGCTGACTAGTCATCCAACAACTGACTAGATGTAGATATTTTTTTTTTTTTTTAGTTTTGATATTTTAGGTGGCAGGATGCTAATTAAAACATTTAATCACTGTGTAAACTAACAGCTAAAGCACAGGATGCTAATTAAAACACATGCTAAAAACAAAGAAAGAAAGAAAAAGAGAAAAAATGCAGTCAGCTTCACTATAATCAGCTAGTTAGTTGCGGATTGACAAGCCAGATTTTATTTTTTATTTTTAAAAAAATAAAATTCTATATCCTATTTGTTCTATATGCTTAAATCATTATAGGGCTGGGCGATAAATTGATAATGATAATTATCACGATATAGTTTTTCTCGATAAAACGATAACAAGAGTTTGATAAAATGTATATGCACCAAAAGAGGAACGAAAGAGTGCTGCTCATTTGAACCGTGCCACATGGACCGTATATCCGCTCGTGAAAATGTGAAACGTGAAATGTTTGTCATGTTCTGACTATAAAGAGTAGTTTAAACCCAGAATTAACTGTCTGGTTTTTACAACTTTCCTTTTGGAGCAATCTGCCTTTAAACTTGAAAGAAATAAAAATGTGACATTTATCGTGATAAGTATCGATATCGACCGTTATGAAAAATTTATTTTGATATTTTTTTAGCCACATCACCCAGCCCTAAATCATTTGCTTTTGTTATATATAAAAATCCAAAACAAATATATATATATATATATATATCAGAGATGCAAACAGGTAAAGGGG
>NW_015548296.1:3348730-3351148 GCF_001515605.1 Sinocyclocheilus anshuiensis | reverse complement strand
AGAGATGCAAACAGGTAAAGGGGAAAAAAGGTGAGAACATTGCGCATCGGGGGCATACTCCACATGGAATTTCTTTTAAAGATATTTGCTTTACATGCTCATTTGTAGTTATTTTTAGGTATTTTTTAAAATATTTTTATTACATTATATGTCCAAAACTATTCTTTTCACTATTTTTTTTATTATTATATTATTTTCACATTTTTTTAACATCTTGTTGCAACATTTTACAAAAATCAAGATTTAATATTTTTATTCAAAAATATTCAAAACCCCATGTTATAAAAGATGAAGTGCTATGCAGTGCTATGTCTATTTAAGACAATATTGGCTGATTAGATGGCAATGCTGGCCTAAAATGCAAAAATGTTAAGTAAAGAGTACTATACTGACTGAATTAAAAAAGTTATGACCAGTCTTGAAGAAAAAAAAATTAGATGACTAACTTTTTAAGACTAGTCTAAACAGTTTATGCAACCAACCGCCAATATATATATACTGTACAGTATATACATATATATATATATATATATATATATATATATATTTCCTTTCCCCACTGTCACGTTAGATGTAGGCTATAAACCTGAAGAGAAACATTTTTATTTACATTTGGCACTTTTCACAATAAATATCCTTTCGAAGCAGTTCTAACAAATTCTGTGAAATTTTTTTTTTCATCTCAAATATTCCATGGAACCCCTAGAGGCCTGCTGTGGTCCTACTCAGTTAAAAAAAAAAGTTTAAAGTCCTAGACTAGCTGACCATCATGTCATACAGCTTTCCAACATTTTGACAATAACTTTTGTGCTCCACAGAGGAAAAAAAAAAAAAATCATAAAAGTTTCATTGTACGAGTTCATTACAGTGCGTTTTGTCAGGAAACGAAAGGTCTGATTTCCTCTGTCATCACACCTTTTAATTTCCCTTTTCACAGCAGTTACACATGATCTCTACTTACACATTATAAGCAGCAACAACGTCATTTTCAAAATACTTAAAAGAACATGATTTTACCTCAGCATCCAGATAACTGAAAGGAAAATAAATCTACAGTATAAAGTCAGTACAGAAAGGGAACGGGAAAAAAACTATTTCTTCTTCTAAATTTGGTGCTCAATGGACCACAGAATACCTCTAATAAAACATGCAATTTAGAGTCCACATCACCAAAATAATGGTGTCGCACCTTCTGCTTGTAGAACGCTGGCAGCACTGCGAGGTCTGGAGGCGTGAGGTATGATAATGTGCCATGTGTAATATCAACGCAGCCGAGCAGTCAACAAACCAAAATTACATTTTGATTTGTGAGCTCCCTCAAACGCAGCTTGTATTCCCTTTGTGTGTATTTGTACAATAATTTGAAAGGCATTTCTAACAGCCACTGCACAAATCATTTCTCCAATTACTATTCTTTATGATCCATAAATGTTGAACTTTCTGTATTATGGAAAGCCTTTTTTTTTCATTTAAGATCAAAAATTCCATTAGACATTCAGTGGCAAAGTTGGTGCCATTCCATTAGACATTCAGTGGCAAAAATATTTCCAAAAAGTGGAAATATATGTATGTATATACACCAATCTAGTTGTGTTGCTGTTATTGAACAGGTAACATGCAAACACTGGACGCCATTAGCACTGAATTTTTTTTTTAAAAGGGGGGAAAAAAACTACAAATCTCCTTTATCTCAGATCAGAGAAAGCAACAAGACCAGCCGACCAACAGCTCTGTGCCAGAGACAGCCTTTCAAAGTGAATGATAGAATGAGAAAAATTGAAGTAAAAAGCTATCATATGATAAAAAGAAAAAAAGAAGTAATCAACATGCAACATTTTACCAATTTATCTATTATTAAGGTTCAGCACATACACATATACATATTATATTTATATAATATGCATTATTATATTTACACTATGTACATTATATTTTGATTTGTAAAGTTATATGTGACCCTGGACCACAAAACCAGTCATAAGGGTCAATTTTTTTTAATTAAGATTTTAAATAATCTGAAAGCTGAATGAATAAGCTTTCCATTGATGTACAGTATGGCTTGTTAGGACAATATTTGGCTGAGATACAACTTTTTGAAAATCTTGAATCTGAGGGTTTAAAAAAAGCCTTTAAAGTTGTCCAAATTAAGTTCTTCTTAACAAAAAAATTTAGTTTTGATATATTTACAGTGGAAAATTTACAAAATATCTTCATGGAGCATGATCTTTACTTAATATCCTAATGATTTTCGGCATAAAAGAAAAATCGATAATTTTGACCCATACAGTGTTGGCTATTGCTACAAATATACCCATGCTACCTATGGTTTTGTGGTCCAGGGTCACACACACATATATATATATATATATATATATGTATATATATATGTATATATATATATGTATGTATATATATATA
>NW_015548296.1:3331695-3348425 GCF_001515605.1 Sinocyclocheilus anshuiensis | reverse complement strand
TATATATACAGGGCCAGAAATTTTATATTGGCGCATCCCTAAAATTTCAAGTCTGCCAGAGAGTGTATTGAACACTTTGGTCAAAACGAATATTTAAACACAAAGAGAGATCTATTTAAATGCTTTTTTTTATTGTAGCATAACACACACACACACAAAGTCATTATACCTCAAATATGGAGGTATTTCACATTATGGGATACTAGTCAGTTTCTAGTCAACACAAGTTGTGAGTGAGGAGGCTTTCGGAACGAGGGAAGACTCGGCAGATGGTGTGTATGTAGCAGAGTGGTGGGTCGGCGGAGAGACATATGGTGTGATGCCACTGATGAAGAGCCTGGAGAAGAGAAGTGTGAAAGCATCGATGCTCTGAGGCCCTCTGACAGCCAAAGCTGCCGATCTCACCACAACTGGACACAACTGATAGCGATTAAAAAGTATTTTTTTTTTATTATAATATTTAATAATTTATAATAATTAATTTAATAAAAATGAAAAAATCCTTTTTACTGCTGTAAAATAATCCAATAAAAGCGTTTATACACAATTGAGAGGAACATTTTATAACCTCATGTCTGCATGCAATGGTGTGCTGATAGAAAATGGGGCATAGGTGCAACAACCTTCAGCTTTCGTTTTATTATGTTAATTATTCCCTACTAAGATCAAAAGCAGTGGTCTTGATTGATAACGGCCTCAATCCAGATGATGTAAAAAGCTGTTAAGAAAATACAATCAGCGGCAAGACCTCAGCTAAATGAATTGCTTGACAGTAACTTATGTCACCTTCATCAACTTTTCCTATAAGGCTACGATCAAAAGCTTTTCTCAAAGCTGCCTTAACTAGTTGAGTCAAACTATACATGTGAAACCGCTCTGCATTATGCCATATACCTCTGCCTCTCTTCTCAGCATTGTTGAATGTCAGGGTAATTCAGCATACCACTGTAGGTTGACATATGAAAGTTGCTGCCTCTCTAATAAGGACACATGAGATTTGACTGCCATGCATAAACCATTGCTGTTTACTTTGAATATTCATACCTCCGTGAAATGTATTAATACATCCCTCTCCTGTTAATTGTCAGTCTAACGCTCTCTGTCATTTAAAACAGGCTCTAATTTCTGAATTAATAAGCGAGAAAAGAAAAGTTAGTGCAAGAAAGGAAAATGTTTTCTTGGTTTTGTTGAACAAAAGTCTGTCAACGAATAAATATTTCTCCATCTATGCTTCTGCTTGGGTCTAAATAATGCACAGTGAGAAAACCATTCTGGAATATTCTAGCGGACAAATCCATCAACATTTACCCAGCAGATGCATCTGTCAACAGGACCTGTGGCTAAAACAAAACAGGCCAATATGATTCAACGTTCTTATTGGCTGAGAAATATCTGTTTGCGAGTACCAGGATGGAAAGGCGGCAGAAGTAATGATTAACATTTATGTTCCTTTCATGTCAGAAGATGGTGTTCTGGGAATAGGGGTTATACTGGAACCTGCGTCATACTGCGTATTTATTTTTACCTATAAAAAGGCCTCTCTCTGAGGTGGATTCACTTTTGATTACAGGTGTTGAAATCTGCTCGTTTTCCAGCCAAAAACGAGGAACCTCTCCAATTCCCCAACCCTTCAATCTTGAGCAGATCTCTCCTTCTTAAATAGGACAAGAGCACGGTGGAGATAGTCTGAGAGAGTCTTTCTATGGTTGAGCTATGCAACCGTTCTCATTTTGATTTATTGCGCCGTCTCAGTTCGGTGGCAAAAAGTTCCCACCTTATCATCCAATCGGAAGTCAGCAGTAGCATATTTTAGCTATGCTGTGTGACCCCGCTCTCAGTCACTCTCTATCTACTCCTCCTATATCTTTCGCACTCACTTTATCTTTTGTCTTCTCTCTCATTGTTCCTTCGTGTGCGTGTGTGTGTGTGTGTGTGTGTGTGTATGTGTGTGTGTGTTAATGTGCACGCGTGTATGTATTGGCATCAGGCAGAGCTGCATAATCGAGTGGCGGTTGGTGACAGATGAAGGCAGCATCAGACTTGCCTCTTTGACAGTCAGATTACTTAACGGCACAGGGGGTTGTTTAAAATGGGCAGCCCCCCTGCCTCTGTGCCAAACACAGGCCCAACTTTAGGGACAGGTGTGGGATCATTAGCACCATGGCCTGCAGTCAGTCAACAAACAAAGCAAGAATGTCAACAAAGAAACTCCCTTCACAGTTTTAAGCCCAGTCACTTGTCACTTGGATGAAACAGTATTATTCCATCTTTCTTCCACAGAAGTTAGTATAATGAATTCTTCCTACTATCTTTAAGGGATAGGTTATGCAAAATTTGAAATTTCAATTATTATTTCCTCAATCTCACTTGGAACCAGTGTGACTTCCTTTTCTATGTGGAACACACAAAATGAGATGTTTAGCAGAGTGTCCAGGCTGCTTTTTTCCACACAATAAAAGTGAACAGTCAAGCATAATCAATAACAACCCAAATTTTAGTTTGTTTCTCATAAAAAGCTATCAAAAATCTTTGGGATACAGTGAATGAGTCATGTGGACTGCTTTAATGATACTTTGTTGTGCTTGACAGCTCTTGGTCCCCATTTTAGTTTCATTTTATGGAAGAAAGCAGGGTTAACATTCTGCTAAACATTTACTTTTGTGTTCAAAGGTGAAATACAGTCAAACGGGTTGTGGAACAACACAAATTTGATTAGATAAAAAACTCAAACAAACAATATTGGAAAATGAAACGTTTTTGCATTCGAATGTGGATTTTTATTTTAAATTCGACGAATATTCGTAAATATTAATATAAATTTTAGGTGTGCGTCAGGCAGCCTTATCAGTGACGCACGAGATGCGATGACGATGTAAGTGTCGTTGCATTATAATGTTTTTGTTTAACCTATACAGTTGAAGCCACTAGATGAGGCGCTGCGCATGTAAAATTAAAGCAAGTTTAACTTTGAAAAAAACATATTGAGACTTTATGGCATTTTTTTTTGCCCATCCCGCTGCATCTCATGTTTTTATATAAAAAAATTTACTCAAAGGGCTTTCTGCCCTTTGTATTAAACTATGCATACATACATGATGCTGTTTTGTTTATAGTTGTTTAAGCAACTTAATTAATTATAATTGGTGTAATTGAATAAACGTGCATTAGTAATATTTTGCTCGATGCGCCCTCTTGTGGCCTCAGAAGAGAAGCCAAAAGCTATTCTTCACCATAACTGAAATTATACATTTTAAATTTGAATATAATTCGAATTTTGATAATATTTAAGTACAGAATTCGAATTTACTTTTTCAGCCATTTTGACAGCCCTACTGTATATAAATAAAATTAATTTAATATAATAAAATATTTTAAATATTATTTAAAATTTAAACAAATAAATGATTTCAGAGTTCTAACTAATAAGAAGACAAAAAAGGCCAATAATAATACTAATAATAACCCAAAAATGAAATTTAGCCCATTATTATGGGCATTATTCATATACACCTAGGATGCCTTAAGGGTGAGTAATTCATGGGCTAATTTTCATTTTTGGGTGAACTAACCCTTTAATGGTAAACATGCCAAAACAGGAAGTGCAGATGTATTTTTTCAACACGTTAGCGTATTGCAAATAACTAAAAAAAAAAAGAAATAACATTGCTTCTTTAAAAGCATTGTTTGCTGTGGTTGAGGAGCAGCAAACCGCAGAACTCGAATTGAGCTGTCAGCTGAATTGCCGCATGGGTAAGTGGGCCCAACTGTGGGGTGGCATCTCTGCACTGGGGAGAACAGCTCACTGCACTATCGCAGTCACAGAAATCCTTCACGTCTCGCTTGGTCGCCTCGTACATGTCGCCCGGGCCCGGGCCCTGCCCTATCCCACAGGAACCAGGCTGAAACACTCAATGTGCTGGACTGGAAATGCCATCTCGAAATATGTTCCAAATTGAGTTAGAAAAAAAGATGTCTCGCCCTCAACATTTGACCTGAAACAGCACCTGGACTGCAGAATCAAACTCATATGAACAACAAACCACATTTGAAAGTAAATATTTAGTCACATACAGTAAGGGTGGAAGAGCTCGAAATGGAATGCTAAAGCCTGTTCTGTAGAGTAAGATAGAAGAAGATTACAGCTGTGAGCCTCTGGAAAGCATCCATAGTCTCTCACACATGAAACCAAATGAGGTTTGAAAACCGGCACTAACAGACATTAGTCCACCTCTTGGATTTAGCCCGGTAAATTTGGATTTCGGAAATGCCACATATAAAAGGTGCTTGTCTCAGAAACAGAAGCTCACATGCTTGGAAATAAATAAAAAGGCATGAAAGAAAACAAGAATGAGCCAGCATGGATAAAAACAGTGAAGGAGCAACAACCCATGTAAACATAAGAGAAGCAGAAGAAATAAGAGACAATCTTCAGTCCTGTTGACCCTTGAAGGCATGTCCACCAGAATAAAAGCAAAAACATCAATGCAATTTGTGTTCTTCGTTCTCATTGGCTAATTCTATCCCTCATGGCCCAGCTTGCTGCGTGGGAGGCCAAATCTCAGCATAGAAGCACCAATCGAGTTAACAACTAAACATCACCTCATTAGCATGTTATCAATGAAGTGTTATTCATGTAAGCACATTGTCGACTCTTAAAGCTATTAGAGAGACTTCAAAAAAGCGGCACTTAACAGCGAGCAGTTTAAAATGAGAAGGACACTTACTGAGTCTCTTGGCAGCCTCCAGGGCTTCAGAGGCAGAGTCAGCCACAAAGAAGCGCTGGACTGTCACGCCGTTGTCCTGCATCAGCTTCTTGCTCTGGTACTCCTGCAGGTTCAGCCATCTTCTGGGACTTACCCTCGCTAACTAAAAACACAAAGACATAAACAATATGGTTTACTTAATAAAATATTGCATAACGGTGTATATTTGTCAATTTGTCAACCGGTAGAGATTCTGGACTATCGTCTTTATTGCGGTTACACGCTCACGTAACATTGCTGTGCTACGTGGTCATGAAAACATATCTTTTGCACACATTTTTAAGCATCACGTTTTAAAAACAAGTGATTTTAAGCCACTGAAACACAATCAGCAGCGAAAGAGATCTCGTTTCGCTATATGCCCATGCGCATGAAGACAGTGCTCATATAGCGCATGAGTAATTTTTGCAGCTTCATAAGCCTTGAACAGTTAAATGCACACACTTGCATGTGTCAAAATGCCCATTTTTGCAAGTTTCCTTGTAAACACTGTAATTTAGGTCTTAAGTGAAAGCAAACAGCTGAGAAAGAAAACGTGTAACAGTACATTGGATCTGGGAAGCTCTTAATGTGACAGCAGTCTAATATTCCTGCTGTCTGTCGTTCATGTTAATCAACAACAAAAGAGAGAAAATCTCTCACTGCTCTTAACTAAATCACTTTTGTAACTTTAATTAGAAGAAATATATCATATATCATTATGCATGTGACAGTTCAGAGACTACACCACATTTCAATTGCCACATTGACGCATCTCTACTGTCACGACACATGTGTTATGCCGTCATACTGTTCTTTCCTACCTACCATGAATACACAATGAGCTGGATTCATTTGTTCAGGCAGCTCTTTGAAGTCATTTCACAACAGACATCAACTGCAATAAAGCAGTTTCAAGACCATTCATGTCTTGCCTTGCATTCAGGCTCAGATTCTAATCGTTGCAGCTCGGCACTAGGTTAATATTCACATACATTCATGATCACGTCCTTTGATGAGCATTGAATGTGATAGTTAACAACCCATAAGACACTCATTAAATAGACAATTTCCTATTATTAACCACTATAGAATGAGAGTGAAACAGGTCATCAGAGCAGCACAGTGCTAAATGAAGTTAAGCACCTTATTAAGTCATGCTTTTGAACAACTCTCTGTGGCTTCTGCTAATTGAGCGTCTACGTGTCTCCATGGAGAATAATGAGTGCGACTACCAAAGTTGGCAGGCTGTGGAAGAGCACTGTGGAAGTGTATACTCAGAAGTGCATACTACCGAAGTGCACAGATTATGAGGTGCATTTGATGCAGAACTGAAGTGGCCCAGTATGGTGCCAAACTATGAAATACATATATACATAAAAAAGGGAATTCCACAAAACTCTTTACTCAGAAATGCACTCGATTACAGGTTACAAGATCTGTACACTGTAGAAGTATTTATACTGTAGAAGTATTTATTTATACTATAGTATATATACACTCAAAATTCAATACTACAGAAGCACACATGTAGAAGTGTATATTATGGGGACGTACTATAGGACTTGTCTTAAATGTTTCACCTGAAGTGGAACTGAAGACCCAAAAAGTTCACAGTGCCAAAATATACACTCAAAAGTGCACACAATTGTAGTGTACACTTTTAGCAGTGCATTCTACAAACTCAGAATTGCCAGCATGGAAAAGTACAAGTCCACAGGAGGCGCTTAAGAGCACACTTTTGAGTCTACAAAGTCTTGTGGATTTCACAAATGTGTGTGAGCAAAGAGCCCCAGACCTCAAGTCCACATAAAGTGTGCCATTTGGAACAGAACCAGACAGCCAGAAACAGAAAGTACAACAAAGAAAAGTTTGTATGTCTCCAATCCTCTCACTAACTTAATAATTTGCTCTTTGATAAGAGTCAGATGATGCACTACTCTCATTCTCGGCAATGTTCTTCTCAACGCCTGCATTTCATAATTTCACTACTATACACCACAGCGTGCTTTGACTGTGCTTGGCTACAGAGAACTAAATAAAATATGATTCATCATATCATTGAATTTGGTGCTCACAGCACATTTCTCATAAGAGAAAACAGATCACGAAAGGATTCGGTTGGTAAATTTAGCCAAAACTTCAATATTGCAATAACAATTTCCTGACATTGTATGCATTGTTCATAAATGTTCACTTTCTCACTAAGCTCAGAATATGACATCTGTAATAGACTTTGGGTTATAAGGATAATGTGGAACCAATTTCCAACCAATCACTTCTGTCTAGAAATGTGTACGCTCAGAATTGCCTAGCTTGGAAAAGTACAGTCCATGTGGCCTTTGCTCACTCAAGTCCATGAAGTCCACGGGTGACACTTAAGAGCACACTTTTGAGTCTAAAAAGACAATTTGGACACTCCATCATCTTGTGGATTTAACAAATGTGTGTGAGCACGGTGATCACGGTTATCAGTATTATCACGGCATTGTTAAAATGTGCTGGAGATGTTAAAAAAGTACCGACACATAAATCACTTCACCAAGTTTTATATTTAAAAATCAACAAACAACAAATAAAATGACTCTTTGTTTGCATAATCACTAAAACAATAACATTACCAATGATGTTCGGATTTTAAATGACAACTTGACTGACAACAGTTTAATAGCATGTTGAAATATCTAATGTAGATGTTCAAATAAAGCTTTGAAAAAGTTTAATAAAAAGGTAAGCCTCACATTTCAGCCTTTAAATAAAAAAAAAGATATAAGTCAAAATGATAATCGATTAATAAATGATTATATGTATTTTACCTGCTCCATAAATAATTCTAGATAACTTATCTGAATTGTTTAAATGTGTAGAATTCACATAAGCTTGTTTTTCATCAACCGGTCAAAATTTACAGCAGGGCATGCAAATTCGGTCCGTTTTTGGCCAGACAGAAACTGCACACAGACTGAATGTAAATATAAGTCTCTGTAAATCCACTCGCTGACAGCAGGTGGCGCTTATGGAAAAACTGAATTAGAGCTGTTTCCCGTAACCTCTTCCCGAACACTTCCTTTAGGTATTACACGGAGCGAAGATGAAAACAAACTGCCATTGAATCGTTTCTGAAGACAGTCAGAACCTTCAGGGGTACATTCATATAATTAATTCAAAATAATTCAAAATAATTAATTGGGGAAGTCGTGGCCTAATGGTTAGAGAGTCGGACTCGTAACCCAAAGGTTGTGGGTTCGAGTCCCGTACCGGCAGGAATTGTAGGTGGGGGGAGTGAATGTACAGTGCTCTCTCCCACCTTCAATACCACGACTGAGGTGCCCTTGAGCAAGGCACCGAACCCCCAACTGCTCCCCGGGCGCCGCAGCATAAATGGCTGCCCACTGCTCCGGGTGTGTGTTCACGGTGTGTGTGTGTTCACTGCTGTGTGTGTGTGCACTAAGGATGGGTTAAATGCAGAGCACTAATTCCTAGTATGGGTAACCATACTTGGCCACATGTCACGTCATGTTTTTTTTTTTTTTTTTAATATATTTCCCTTAGCACTCTTTTAAAACCTCCCAGCTTTTCCGAGCTGTTTTCACTCAAAACGAAACTACTCTGGGTGCTGTGCGCACGTGAGACTGTTACTTAAAACTGTGCTTTATGCTGGACAGTATTTATTTATCGCGAGTTGTTCAAATCGCGGTAATCTAAAACGGTTTTAATGATACTTAAAAACTGTTCTTTATGCTGGACAGTATTTATTTATCGCGAGTTGTTCAAATCGCGGTAATCTAAAACGGTTTTAATGATACTTAAAAGATTAAACGGTAATGCTAACCATGGGGAATTTTATCATGATTTATCATCAAACCAGTAATCGTTACATCCCTACTATCTATCTATCTATCTATCTAGCTATCTATCTACACTGTAAAAAATTATGCAGGAGGGTGTTAAATACAACCCGTCCGAATCAGTTATATTTTACTTAAGTATATTAGTTATCAAGTAAAATATATACAAATGGGTACATTCTAACTACACTACCTACTTGTTAACAGTAATATCTGAAACATTAAAAAAAATAAGTAAAACATACCCCAAAATATTAGATCTGTCATCGCAAATTGCGCATACGTCAATGTCAACGTCCAGGCGGGAATCGCGGAATTCAAATTCAACGTCTTCCAGCGGGACCGCAAAGAGTTGAGGTGCAGGTAAGTTTATTTTTGTTGTTTATCATGGCAAATGTTAACTTATTTAATGGTAAGATTTACCAAAAGATGTGTAATTTGCTTGCTTCTGTTATCTTGTCGGCGCCACAGCTAAGCTGACAGGTTCGAATCTGAGGTTGGTCGGTTTAGCTTTGATATGGAGTAACGTTAACTACAGGTCCTATACTGGCACCTGCAAATGTGACTAAAAATCTACATTGATAATTAAAATATTAGCTACCATTAGTGTTATAGAGGACCTACAATAATGTACAGTATTTGAAAAATAATGTGTTTTTTGAACATTAAAGCATGTCAACATATTCTGTTACACCAAATACACAAAATAATGATCTTTAAAAAAGCATCATATGACCCCTTTAAATACACTTTTGACATGTTCCAAAAACTTTTTTTGGAACATGATGCAACAAAACCACTCAAAAAGGTTCAAAGCCTCAAGTGCAAATTAATGGAATAGACTGTTCCATCCCATTGAGACCTGTTTTTTTTTTTTGCATTAGAAGTTGTTAGTGATTTAGGCATGATTCCTGTTTTTGGGGAGAATTCTATTGTTTCCCAGTTTTCGGTTTCACTTTCAAGTTGTGGCCTTGCATTCCCTCTGCAGCGGTGTTCAAAGACAGTTTACAGACTTAAGGCTGCAGTCTGTGTCTGCTGTGAAAGTTGGCAAGTGCGGATGTGCGAACAGAGTGAGGTTCTTTGTGCATGACATCAGAGACCATAATTACTAAGAGTCTCAGACCATCATCAGAATGACTGCAGAAACACAACTTGATCAACAGTGATCTTTGTCTGTTTTTGAAGTTTTTAAGAACTTGTTAGTGATTTGTTGTCACTTGAAATTAAACTGTTCTTTTGTACCTTTATGCATTAAGGATAGCATTAGGGATAGTTCACCCAAAAATGAAAATTATGTAATCATGTTGTTACCCTCATGTTGTTCAAACCCTGTATAAGTTTCTTTGTTCTGTTGAATACAAAAAGGTATTTTAAAGAATGTTGGTAACCAAACAGTTGATGGGCCCCATTAACTTTCATATTATTATTTTCCCTATATAATGGACATCAATGGCTACCGTCAACTTTTTGATTGCTAACATTCTTTAAAATACCTTCTTTTGTGTTCATCAGAATAGAAGAATTCAGAAGGGTGAGTAAATGATTACATAATTTTCATTTTTGGGTGAACTATCCCTTTAAGTATTGTTTTAAAAAGAATGAAATGTTTTATCCATATATTTAGTCAATAAAGAGTAATTTATTGACCAATGAATTACTGTGTCCTGTGTCTGGCAATTTTTAGATAAACTTAACCATCTCTGAATAAGTAATGTTTAATTATTTCTATTGACTTATTATTATTAATAATAATTAAGTAGATTAACTGTTTTCTGCTAATAATAAAGTTATTATTACTTCATTTTTATAAGCAATTCGCTGTGTAATGTATTGAGAAATATTAGGTAGACTTTACCTAATTTCATTTAGTATATCGTAGCTGTTAAATTCAGGTACTCTTTACTAAAGAATATAGGATGAAATCTACCCAAACAAATTGAGTGCAAATTGTTACCTCACTTTTATTGAGTAGATTCTATAGGTTTGTTTTTACAGTGTATCTATCTATCTATCTATCTATCTATCTATCTACAAACATACACGCATACATACATGCATAATATTTAAATTAGATGTAATATATAATAAATAATTATATATACATATGATATATGAAAATATATAGGCTACAGTTACACATAATTATTGCATATACGTATTTTTTATATACATTTTGGCATACACATATATATATATTTTTTTACATATTTATATTTCACATATTTACATTTAACTTAACATAATTTACATTTTACATTAACTAATAACTAATAATCATTTTATTTTAAATATTTAATCACTGACTAATTATTGTTGATCTTGGTTGACACTTTATTACATCACACGTATGTGACCTTGGACCACAAAACCAGTCATAAGGGTCAATTTTTTTGAAATCGAGAATTATACACCATCTCAAAGCTGAACAAATAAGCTTTCCATTGATGTATTGTTTGTTAGGATAGGACATTATTTGTCCGAGATACAACTATTTGAAAATCTGGAATCTGAGGGTGCAAAAAAATAAAAATATTGAGAAAATCGCCTTTAAAGTTGTCCAAATTAAGTTCTTAGCAATGCATATTACTAATCAAAAATTACGTTTTGATATATTTACGGTAGGAAATTTACAAAATATCTTTATGGAACATGATCTTTACTTAATGTCCTAATGATTTTTGACAAAAGAAAAATCAATCCTTCTGACCCATACAATGTTTTTTTGGCTATTGCTACAAATATACCCCAGCGACTTAAGACTGGTTTTGTGTTCCAGGGTCACATATTACATATAATTTAAATATATTAATATTAACAATGAAAAACAATTATTTCATTTATTATTTAAAACAATGATCTAGTGCAGGGGTTTTCAACCTGTGGGGCGCGCCCCCCTGAGCACCTGTCAAGGGGGGCGCAAGCATCAGTTAATTCAGAGACGTTCTCTTGAGAATTTATGAATATGAGTTAACAAATCTTTAGCCATCCACTAGGGGGCAATCTGACTCCCACTGCTAGTCGACAGTTAGAGCAGAGTTGGCTCGAGTATCAGTCACGATCAGTGTTCGGTGTTGCCAATTTAGCGACTTTTCAGACCCCTTGGCGACTTTTTTTTTCCAAAAAAGCGACTAACGACAAATCTAGTGACTTCTTGGACAAACCTTAGTGAGTCTTTGTAATCGCTGGTACTGACGCAACGGTGCGAGGTCAGCGTGCCCACACCTCTCTCTCTGCGTCTGCTCTGTTCAGCAAGCGGCTGAGAGGAGCAGCGCCTTCAGTTAAAATAGATATTATGTTGCTTCTCTAATTTTACGTGCAAATATAGCCAAAATCACAGCACAGGAATTGTCTGTGTCTTGTCTTTTCTCATGTGCGTTTCATTTCATCAGACGATGGCTCAAATATAAAGCAGGATTTTTGTGCAGATTAACGTCTTGGAACAGAGAGCTGGTTATGTAGTCTTAAAGGGCCGCATTTCAGTCACTATTTCATATTTATTCTGTTGTCTGACAACAGAAACAGTAATATATATAAATGAAAACAGTTTTATTGAGAATTTGGCTGCATTAAAATACAGTATGTGAGCACAGAGAGACAAACAAATGTAAAAGGCAACAGACACGATGACGTCATGAATATGCTAATTAGCGTATGGCGTCATCTGGCGACATTTAGCGACTTTTCAAACTGGTTTTAGCTACTTTCTATTGAACGAAGTTGGCAACACTGTCCGTGGTTTTCCCGCGGAATTGGGCTACTTTAACACTTGCGCGTTTTGTAGTTTTGAGCTAGTTTTGAGTAGCAATTAGGGGGGTTTTGTTGTGAAAACCTGGCAACCCTGGTCACGCTTATTGACAGTGTAAAATGATTTACGATTAGCCGTGTCGGAAATCCAACCACGGATTGGCATGTTGTTATCTCAGAAACAGGCTCAGCCATCATTGAATCAGGTAAACTGGTTATATATTTATGTTTCAGTATAATTATGCACGCTATACCAGGGGCGGTTCTAAACCCATTTTAGGTGGGTTTCAGCCCCCTATCTGTCACCTTAGCCCCCCAAAACTATCTTAACGATCAGGCCAGTAAGTATCCTTGTAAGCACAGTCGGTTGTTTTAAGTGAATGTAAACAGTAAAGAAAATATCAAATGTACATCAGTATAACGGATCCGTGCATTTCTTATGTAAATAATGTTAATCAAAAAGAGTAAAAGAAAAATTATTCGCTGCTTTAATAGCGTTAATGGATATTTGCTTTTATGTTAATGTTAATAAAGTAATTCGGTGCGGGGGGGAGTTGTTGGATGTTGGGGGGGCGCGAGTGAAATTAGACAAACTTGGGGGGGCGCATGTCCTAAAAGGTTGAAAACCCCTGATCTAGTGTACTTCAGTATGCTTAGGTGCTATCTATAAATATACAATGTATCACCATAGCACCTAAGAGTACACAACACCATTGTCAGCTATTAAACACAGAAAGGTATTATTTTCATGGTTAGCATCTGCTGAGGCCTCTGAGGGTCATTCCTAATGGCCGTGGTGTAGCATTCAATGTATATTTTTACCTCTGTATGAGGGTGGATACTGTCATATTTAATACTGGAAACAGCTCCCTGTTGTACAAGCTAGCTGTTAGCATCATAGCTACTTATGAAAGGTTCAGCGGAAGGACACCGGCTAATAAAGCGGCCTCACACATCAAACTAAGCATACCATGTGTTTTAGTACTTTTTTTTATTTGTCACATTTATGACAAAACACAAAGTTGCCGATAACCTTAAAAGTTTCTGATTCTCTGCATAGCATATACAACATGTGTGCACGGACAGACTCCAGAGCAACATTTACCTTCAGTCAGCCACACAGCTGAAGGTTTTTATTTAGATTTCACATATGAGGGTTTATTTTCTGACTGTCTTGGGCACAATGGGCTTACGGTTCACAGCTTTTTATTAATTCATATGGGAAATAAGTGCTGTTTTCTCAACAGATTATGCTTCAGTGCATCAGCAATAAACATAAAGTGTGCTTTACATGAATAAACTTCCCAAAACAAATATTAATAAAGAGATATGCGAGATGAAGAGCGAGACAATCCTAGAAGGGTGGATTGTTCTTTCAGGAGAAAAGGAAAACATGTGAGGGGAGACACAAATAACTTGCGGTGAACAAAAGTAAAACTGAATTAACGATACTATACCTTCAATTAAAAAGTGTTTGTTAATTGATTCCGAAGCATGTAACCTTTTAGCATAACGCTAAGCTAATAAACCAAGCTGTTTCCCGCCTCGTGTCTTGCGTGTTTTGCGTTCACGAATCAGTCTGAATGAACAATATAACGGTGTTAGTGGGAAGACTAATTTAAGTAAGTAAACAACTCGCACACTAAAATATAACCACTTTGTTATGTCAAAAATGGCCTGAAAACATGATCTGTGGGAGTTTTTTTTTAGTGGGTAATCAACTTGCTGAAATTTTAAGTAAATATCCATGTCTGTGACCAATATTTACAGAGCTTTGATGACTGATGAGCCGAAAAATTCAAAAATGGATAAAAATTAACTACTAAAAAGAATAGCTGAACGTAAGTTCACAAAAAATAATATTGTTTTAAAACTGCTAAATTGTTACTGCCTTGAGTTATTATTTAGGAATAAATGTAAAATACTTAAAAACACAAACTTGATGAGATTTATACTTGGCTTTAATAAATAGAATATTAATTACATTGTTAATATAAAAATATAAAACAGAATAGTTTTTTTCTATTCTTTTTCTGACAGTGTTAGTAATGTTTATTTGACCAAGAAAACATGACTGGGACATTAATTTACATTTGATTTATAAAAAAAAAAAAAAACTTTGAGGACTTTGCCTCCTCATTTCAGAACACCACCGCACACCATATGCTTGTTCATTTTTGACTTTGAGAAGCCCAAGCATTTAAAGCGGCCACAAATTTCTAGAATTTTCTAATCAGGCATAAAAACAAAAAAAAAAAATCTAATCAGGCATAAAACAGAGCAACCACCAAAAGCTGTCTCCTAAACCATCCTCAGATTCACAACCCTGTGTCATCCAAAGACCAGGAAAGCAAGCCAGCATCAGATAGCTGGTGTCAGGTGTATGAACCTCTAAATCTGGAGTCTAATGAGAGAATTATACGTTTAAAAATATCAACATGAAAGTCTTGATCTGAGGCGATGATATTTGCCTAACAGTTATATTTTTGTGTTTCTGTCTGTCAGGTGTTATCGGCATTCCCGGTTCCGGCCCCGCTTGATTAACTGGACTGTGAAAGCGCTAAACGAGCTCCTTGGCAACCTCTTTGCAAATGTTAGCGGTAATTGTTTTCTTTTCCCCCTTCTCGCTAAATTTAGCAGGAGCCCACTTTGTAGCTGTACAGGTTATTAGTTCACTCAAGGGCAAAGAGAGTTTGAGGTGCATCCTAAGCGGGAGGTGGGCGTCAGGGGCGCGAGCGCTGTGCTCCAGGAGGAGGCAATAAGAGGGGGATGGCAGGTGTCTGATCTCCCCTGAGACTCTGCCTCAACAGTAATTATCTTCATCAGCACTCTAGAGACACCACCAGTTAAATATCAACACACACACAAATGCACAGCTTTCTACACCCACAAACACACATGCAGTTGAAAGCTCAAAAAACATGCATATACATATAAATAGAGTTAAATGAAATAGATGCACTGATGTACTCACATAAAAACAAATAAACAAAATGTACAAGGAGTAAATAAATAATTTGTGGATACTCAACAATTATGTCTCTGGATACATATTTCCACCAAAAAAACAACAAAACCTCATGCTTTGGTAAATCATAAATATGACATAACATTTTGAAATCATGAGGCAAATAGTTGAGACTGAAATAAAAATTCATAATTATGAAATAAAAAGTTAAAATGATGACAGTGAAAATTTAGATTAAAAGTCATAATTTTGACAAAAACAGACTTATGTCATGACTTACCTAAACTTAATTATTACATGCCATAATTGTTTTTATATAATAAATTATGATTTCTTAATCTCATGACTGATTTTTTTTCTCCATCTCATTTCATGTCTTATGACTTTTTATGTAAATCAAAGCATGATTTTTTTTTTGTAGTAGTAGTGAAAATAGGCTTCCATGGTATAATGTGACTGATTTATTATGTGTGTGATTGCGAACAGGTGTGGCAGTAATCAGGCCTGGGTGTGGCTAGAGAAATTGAACTTGAGGTGTGATAAACCACAGTTTGAACAGGGGGGCCATGTAGTTTTGGATTTTGTTTTCCCTTAATAATAAAAACCTTCATTTAAAAACTGCATGTTGTGTTTACTTGTGTTATCTTTGACTAATATTTAAATTTGTTTGATGATCTGAAACATTAAAGTGTGACAAACATGCAAAAAAATAAGAAATCAGGAAGGGGGCCAACACTTTTTCACACCACTGTATGTGATATAAAATAATGTACTTCAAGCTAAAATGTTTAAACATCAATTGACATCAAAATCTAAATAATATATACTCTTATCCACCTTATTTTTCAACGCGGAAGTAAGCCGTTTTCTGTGTACATTAAAACAATATGGTAAGACACACCAGTTTGCAATATCAAGCAGCAAAACAAGCTGTTTTGTACAGCTAAAAATGACACCGGAAGCCAGACACATTAAATTTACAAATGGCCGTGCCTGCTCTCACAGGAAAAAAAGGTGGATAAAGTCACAAGAAAACAACAAATGCTCAGTGATACCTACATAAAACCCCATATCTGAACTTTTTGCATGAATAGTCAAGTCATTTTTTCAAATTCAGAGAATGAAACACTATTCCAAAACGGTCTGACTTTTGGATAGAGTTTCACTTTTGGCAAGCTAGAAGCGACAACTGTGACATTCTGCAGTAATTGTTAAATGTCAAAGAATGGCATAAAAATGTAATTCTCTATTTCCTCTCAAGTCATTCTGGATTAAAACTGTTCAACTACTCAAATCAGTCCTACAATTTCATCATCCGCTCACCATGCATCGATTCAACATTGTCACTGCGAATACAAGCGTTAATAGTTTTAAGAGAATGTTAATTACTTGAATGACTCAGGTAATTAACTTTTTCCCCGCCATTGA
>NW_015548296.1:3323329-3331176 GCF_001515605.1 Sinocyclocheilus anshuiensis | reverse complement strand
GAAATAGCGAGAAGAATAACAAAGTGCAGTAAATGGTCAAAATGTTTGCACTACAAACCAGTGTGTTCATAATTAAGATAATACATTAAAACAATATGGTAAGACACACCAGTTTGCAATATCAAGCAGCAAAACAAGCTGTTTTGTACAGCTAAAAATGACACCGGAAGCCAGACACATTAAATTTACAAATGGCCGTGCCTGCTCTCACAGGAAAAAAAGGTGGATAAAGTCACAAGAAAACAACAAATGCTCAGTGATACCTACATAAAACCCCATATCTGAACTTTTTGCATGAATAGTCAAGTCATTTTTTCAAATTCAGAGAATGAAACACTATTCCAAAACGGTCTGACTTTTGGATAGAGTTTCACTTTTGGCAAGCTAGAAGCGACAACTGTGACATTCTGCAGTAATTGTTAAATGTCAAAGAATGGCATAAAAATGTAATTCTCTATTTCCTCTCAAGTCATTCTGGATTAAAACTGTTCAACTACTCAAATCAGTCCTACAATTTCATCATCCGCATCGATTCAATCGATTCAACATTGTCACTGCGAATACAAGCGTTAATAGTTTTAAGAGAATGTTAATTACTCAGGTAATTCAGGTAATTAACTTTTTCCCCGCCATTGAACACTCGGGGGCGCTATTACGCATCTTCTGAACGAGTACAAAACCTCCCGAACAAAAACACACGTGAACAGGATGGAAAAACTAGCGATCTCTTATGTAAACAGATGCATATGAAAAATAATGCGATCATCAGCAATAGACAGCATATAAATGAAAACTGCATAATGTTACGATGTTGATTGTTGATCCAGGAAGTGGTATATGTCTGTGCAAGCTTTGGAGGTATTGATGGAAGCGATTTTTATGCTTTATGCTTTGATAATCTTACTGAATATTATCCAGAAGTAGTTTTTGATAAAAATTTGATTTTCTCACCTTTTTGCTCAAAATTATGCATTTTTGTGAAACCTAACTATATTCACTTTATTTTGGTGTATTGCATATTCAAATATTCATACAGCAAAATATACTGGAGGCCATCAAATTTTAGTGAAAATCGCTTTTTTCAAAAATGCTGGTGGGGAAAGTGTTTTAATGAAAAGGTTAAAAATAAGGTTTTTGTTTTAACAAAATGTTTGTATTCCTGTACATTTTCTCTATATTATCTATGAAAAAAAATATATATAATTATCATCATCAAAAAGTACTGTAAAACTAACATGAAAAAGTACTCTTCTGGTCTTATTTTTTTTGTTTTTTTTTTGCGCCGCCCCCCCCCCCCCCCCCCCAAAAAGACTTGCTTTTGTTATGCACCACGTTCAGTTTGTACCTGGCACAAGCAGTTCTGTTACTCTTTCAGCACGACCTGAAGAAAAAAAAAAAAAAGTAATTTATGTATGACGACCCAGGGTCTTTAACTTACATTTACTATATATTGATTGTAAGATAGCACAACTAAACAGTCTTACTCTGTGATAACTCATTATCAATACAACATCATTCAGAAGGGGGGAACGAAGCGCTTCTCATGACAAACATCTGACTGATCAGACAGTTTACCTGTGATTACAGAGTGCCTGATTTGATACAGACTTGACAAAGACTGTCAGTACTGCACCTGATCAAGTCATGGAATGATCATGGAAGGTAAAATAATGATCACAAGTTCACAACTATTACATTATTTTAATTCTGCATCCCATGCCAGTAAAAAACAGCCCAAAGTAGTGCAATGACCATGTCCCGAACATCAAAATATGTAATTTCCATCCCTAAAATACATATTTTACAGTCAATGTTATGCACAATGATCATAAACACAGCTCAAAGGCTTCCTACTAGTGGCCCTCCTTCACAAAACATTTAGCACAGTTTTATTACAGGTAGAATGCAAAATGTTTGAGTAAAAGCATTTCAGTCAAATGTAATTTATGTAATATTTAAAACCTTTAACCCACTGGGGAAAATCAACCCATGGCAACGGTTTAAAATCAGCAGTTTAAAATCATTGACAAATATCTTATATGATATCGTAAGGTGTGCTCCCTTTACACAGTGTGCGTGCGATCGCGAAATCGAAAGTGAAAGTGAACTGCGACTGCCAGCGCTCATTCAAAAGCCATTTAAATACCCCACATATTAATAGCGGCTCCCTGATGCGCGAATATTAGAATGTTTGCGGGAGCGGACACAAAAATCGCGTGAGCAGATGAGCGGGCGGTAATGGTCATAAATTCAGAGAGAGCGGGATCAACAAGCCCGGCGCTATCACGCAGCGGTGCAGTCAGTCAGTGAGCGCCGTAACAGATGACGTCAAATCTTGCAGGATTCCATAAATAAACTACACAGAACCCCACTATTCCGACAAAGATACATAATAAAAATATGATACAAAATGTAATACTTTGGAAAATGGCATTTAAGACTTTAATACTTTTTAAAGGCCTTAATTTTCTCTAAATTGATTTATCAACTTTTAATACTTTTTAAGACCCCGCTGACACCCTGACGACCTTAAGAATTGTGAAATTATATTGGGATGGAGATTTTTCAGATCAACAACTAGGTCAACAAACAAGATAGATTACAGTCTCCTCATAAAAGCTGGGAAGTATGTAAAGAGCCCTAAACCTTGACTGAATGATTCAGAGAGTCGAGACACTTAACAATCCATCAGTTTTAGGCGACTAAGCAAGTAATACGCAGTCAAGGATTTCAGAAGCAACCAATGGGAAAGCAGACAGTGGAGCTCAAGTGATTCAACACAGTTTGGCCTACTTTTTTGTTCCCCTATTCTGCCATAATTTTCTTCACCTGATGTCAGTCCAAACCTGTATGACTTATTTCTTCTGTGGAACACAAAAGAAAATATTTAGAAATAGTTTTTGTTTTGTTTATAGTACAGTAGAAGTCAATGGGTCCAATGGACAAAAACAGTTCTTCAAAAAAAAATCTTCTTTTGTGTTCCACAGAATAATTAAGTGATACAGGTTCGTAATTACATTATGATGAGAAATGACGATAAAATGTTAATTTGGGTATTATAACATTATCCCGTAGGCTACACCACTCCACACTACTTGGAGAACATCTGAGCCACATAAATGTGGACTAACCCCACAATCCTAAAACGACCTTATTCTCACTTGACCTAAACAGAAACATTTGCTTTTCTTTCAAGTTTGTATCCTTTATTAGCATTGAAAGAAACAGCTTCTCTAGATCCTCTGGGAGGCCAGATGTCTCTTAAGGACATGGTGGCCCACAGCAGATCTTGACTTATTATTGTTGTTCTCTCACAAAGGTGAAAGGACGAAGAAAAGCTGTGGCAGCAGTTGCATCAAATTCCACAAGATAGCAGATGCTCTGTAAGGCCCCCACATCAACTTTAGAAAGTCAGGCATATAGTTAAGTATGATAAAAGTAATGAAGTGTATGCAATCATAGATTTGACATTATTTTACAGCATTTTTTAAATTAACACCTAGTGAAAAGTGTGATGAAATTCAATTTGTGCATTTGTCTTGGTGTGTTTGCATGAGGATCACAGGTCGACTTATATTCAGATTTGAGAGTGCAGTACTCCATTGGAAAGAATGGGCCACTGCACTGCAGTGATGACGAGGTCTATGCTAATCCAGCTGGATATATGAAGGTAATACGCACACACTTCAAACAGAGGGGGAAAAAAATCACTCCAAGGTGCTGGAGAGGGTCTGCTGCTCTTGAATGTAATAGACTCCTGGCTCAGTCATTGCTCTTATAACCCTATTCTGATACCTTCACTGCTTTTCATTAACTGTAACAGATAAGAAAAAAATAGCATTTTGAATTGTGTTTGGGTGGTGTGTCTGTATAAAATGTGGAGAAGGGAGAAAGTAAACAGTGAGTCTGAAATGCCACCTTAATGACAACCATCTGCAAACAACATTTGCAACATTTAACTTCAATAACGTAACATTTTCAAGTTAAACAAGATGTTTAGTGCAAAAAATAAATGTAGGACGAGCCTTTTATGCATCTGGATCTGGATCATGAAAAGTATGCTATGATAAGAGACGTATTGCAGCGATATAGACATTTTGGCTGGTATAGATAACCAGTAGCTATGAAATTATGATACATTGTGAATCACCAAATTATTATTTGATATTTAGGGATGCATATACCAAATATTAAAATTCTAGTTGATACAGATGTGCCAGTACTTATTGGCCAATAACCAACAAATAACCGATATTACAATTCTAAACTGTTTTGTCTAAATAAATTAAAAACAAAACACTAAAACTAAAATCAAATTTTAAAGAAATAGTTCAGCCACAAAATGACAATTTGCTGAAAAGCACTCACCCTCAAGCCATCTAAGATATAGAGGAGTTGAACAGATTTGGGGAAATTTAGCATTACAGTGAATTTCGCAATGCAGTGAATGGGTGCTGTCAGAATAAGAATCTAAACATCTGATAAAAACATCACAATAATCCAAAACATCACTCCATCAGTTAACATCTTGTGAAGTGAAAAGCTGTGTGTTTGTATTGTAATAAATTTAATTGGTTAAAGGTCCCCTGAAATTCTTAGAAACACGCAGCGTTACTCTGTGTTGACGTCATTTTAGCTGAAACAGGAAGACAGGGCGGGACCCGCCCCTTTTTAAATTAGCCAATAAGGGCGGGACCCGCCCCTTTTTAAATTAGCCAATAACGTTCGTTTATATCACAGCTTGGGCTAGAGCCGTTCAGAGCCGTTGAGCTCCGTAAAGCCGCATTTGACAGGGTATGCCAGCCACAATCTCATCCATATTGCTATAAAATATAGCATTCTGTGTAGAATTCAAATAGCTCCGATACATTTTGTGGTCTGCGCCAACTCGCGCATGTGATCCGCTCCGTGCTATCGTGTCTCTGGACCGGAGCAGAGTGTGTGTGTGTGTGTGTGTGTGTGTGTGCGGTGCGGTGGTTAGCGTGACACAGTTTGAATCGTTCCCTGTCCCCTATATAGTGCACTACGTGCCATTCACTGTACAGAAAATTCTAATTCTGTGGACAAGTGACCGATTTCAGCCGCGGCTTCAGCGTCTATTTTATAGTGTAGGGGGTGGGCGCTTCGGATTCTAGAGAGCATTTGATTGGACAGAAAGTTTGATGAGAAGCTGAAGTACGATGTGACGTCAAAAAAAAAATCGTTGAGCCGTTTTGGCGGAAGTGACGAACTGCAAGCTTTGAATGCTTATATCTTCTAAATGCGAATTTTGTCTCCGTTTTGGAGCACACTGTCTTATAGAAAACCTTAAGACTAACATATTGATACTAACACCCAAAAAATGTTTATTTTGATTTCATGGGGACTTTAAAACACCTTACAAACACAGTTTTTCACTTTAAAAGATGTTAGCTTGATGTTAATGTTGTGTGTTTGGACTCTCATTTTGACGGCACCCATTCACTGCAAAATTAATATTTTGCATCCCTATTAATATTTCATTTTCCCCACCTGCATGGACTTGGTTACATCAAAAGTAAAACTGTTTCAGAAGTAGAAAATTAGTTTAGTTTGATTAAAAAAAACAATGCTTTCTTTTTTCTTTAGAATATCATGCACTCATGAATCATAGTCAACATAATAAGACTGAACATGGATTATAGAAGTTAATATGATCCATTCTGATTTAATGTCATCTTTAACTAACATTATTAGTTTGCCTGACCATATGCACCATTACCAAAGCACAACAAACTGAAAGCAAGCAGGCAGCTGCTTAGAGATCCGATCTCATTGCTTCTTGCCAGGCAGACGTGAAGTGTTAGAGTAACTCAGGAGGACATGTTTAAGCATCTAGCTGATGGATGAGACACAATCACTATGCAAAAGAAAACAAGAAGGAAATAAATCAACATTCATCCTTACAAAACCACAAGAGAGAATCACATGTAATCACTCATCCGTTAAACGTGAAATCTGCTGGGGTTTTCACGGATTTTACAAACTGATACATATAAAAGCATATAAAAGCACAAAGGTAATTCAAAATAACATAATAATGCTAAAATAACACTGATAAATATCACAAGACATCAGTCATGTTTTCTGAAAATTCAACCCAATTCTATTTTATGATAATTTAGTGACTTTAAAAACAGAATACACATTTGTATTTTAAGTTTCAAAATTATTCATAACATGAATGAGAAACCTGTACAAAAAAAGTACAAATATAGATTAAAATGCTTCAAATTACCTCTACCTGTTTCTCTATCTCTACCTGTCTCTTACACATTTCTAGTCACACAGCAAACCCTGGACCTGCTGCATTCTATGTTAATTCTTTCCCTAATTATCAGCATCTAATACTTTGAATCTTCAGAATCTTTAAAAATGGAAAGGAAGTTTGTATTTTTTGTTTTGTTTTGTTTTATAACATGAAAAAGTATCAAATATACAATAAAGTTACAAAAGGAATAAAAAAAACCTATAAGAAGTTGGTAGAAATAATATAATATCATAATATAATTAGGTTCCTACCTGTTACACATTTCTAGTCACAGAGTAAACCGCCCGGACCTACTCTGTTATATGTTAATTCTTTCCCTAATTATCAGCATCTGATGCTTCGACAAACAGTGTTTAAGGAGCGGCCCAGTCAGCTGTATCAGATCCTTCATAGTGCAGTCACAGGCCAGCAGTCTCCAGGGGTTAAAACCCTCATTACTAGTCATAGCTCTGCCCTAAACCCTTTGAAATGACTCTTCCTAATTAGCACCTCCAAATGGCCTCACATTTAATTAACTTGTGGAATCCTTGAGGGGCGTTTTGATTTAAGAAATTAACACATTTTCCCATTCCTGATCGTAACTAACTGGTTTACTTTATTCAGAAATGATAGCTGCCATTTATCATGAATAATACAATACCAATGTTAAAACAATGGAGCTAATAAAGTGCCGTTGATAATTCAGGGCTCATTACTGTAAGACTATCTGAGATACTTTAAAGATTGAATAAGTTGTATTTACACAGTTTTAGCATTTGCACAAGCTAATTAGAGATCAAATGGTGAAACTATTTAAATTTGGAACATCAATATTCATTCGAAGTCACAATGTTGGATAACGAAGCAATGAGTTAATTAGCTTGTGCTGGGGGGGAAAACCAAATAAAGTAATTTGTGTCCTCTGAATGCTCTCCGCTCTTTTTCAGAGTCTGATTTTAACTTATGAAGGTCAGGTGGGCACTGGATGAGCAGCAGCCTTTGACAAGTTGACAAGAGAGCTCCGTTAGGCCATAACGTGTGTGTTAGCAGAGTTGAGTTATGGGGAGTCAGCAGAGCATGCCAAAGGATTTAGACTGCAGAGATTTACATCATGGGATACGCTTTTGCCTTAATCTCCTAAAGACAGACACGGGCTGAAGGTGAAGGCAACTCTCTGCAGATATTAATTTAGCGATTAGCATAGTTAATAAGGAACATCATTCAGAGGAGAGAGGTCTGGAGTGAGGTCAAGTCTGAACAAATGGAAGTGGGCAAAGACACTGAATAGTTCAGAAAAAGAGATTTCACTCATTTACCAGCTTCCCTTTGGTTCCAAACACGTTTTTACATCTCTGGAACATGCTCTTTTTAAGCAATTAGTAAACGTTCAATGAACTGCAGATTTCAAACTTCATAAAGGATGCAGAAGTTCTATAAAAGTGGTTGATATGACTCAAGTGCTACAAGCACACTATTGGTTAAAAGTTTTCTTTTGAAAGAACTCTCTCACCAAGGCTGTATAATACTGTAATAATACAATAATCAGTAATAATACAGTAAAAAAAAAACATATATATAT
>NW_015548296.1:3315913-3323120 GCF_001515605.1 Sinocyclocheilus anshuiensis | reverse complement strand
TAACATTTTCAGCATCATTACTCCAGTCTTCAGTGTCACATGATCCTTCAGAAATCATTCTAATATTGCTGTTTAAGGAACATTTTTATTAATATCAACACTAAAAACTGCTGTGCTGCTTAATATTTTTGTGGACACCGTGCTCCTCCAAAACTTTGAATGGTAAAGTAAGATTTAGAAAAAAAAAAAAAGGAAAGCAAAGAAAGACAAAGAAATACTTTTATTTAGCAAGAACACATTAAATTGATCAAAAGTGACATTTAAAATATTACAAAAAAATTAAGTTTCAAATAGATGGTTTTCATTGAACTTTATATGGTTTATATGGTTTATATTACGCAGCAAAAATGTTTTCAACACTGATAATAATAATAAGAAGAAGAACCATTATTAATATCTGAGCACCAGATCATATCATATTAAAATTATTTCTGAAGGATCATGTGCCACAGTTTTTTGTGAGAAACAAGCTGCAATTAAAATTATTTACTGATAAATCAAGAAATTCGCTCTCAGCAGCATTCATGGGAGACCTGCAGTGAATCTTTTTTTGTATTTATTTTTTTTATTATTCAGTTTTGACTAACCGAGTTCGCAATGATACTTTTATGATACCTTTATGGTGGTTGCTTGATCTTTTTTGAAGCTTGAAAGTTCCCATTGTTACCATTCATTGTAATTGCATGAACTAGAGCGACCCGCACAGTTTAAGAATTTCTCCTTTTGTGTTCAATGGAAGAAGAAAGTGATACAAGTTTGGACCAACATAAAGAGTTATGACAGAACTGTAATATTTAGTGAACTGTTCCTTTAATAAGCAATGTTTACAGTGAGCCTTTGGACATCCATGGGAACACAAACCAACCGAACAAATATCAAGATAGATAGACTTTCAAAGTTTTTCACAACTGTCGTTGGCACAGCAGTTACGTTATAACAACTTTTAATTTGCTGTAACACTAAATACCGCCTCATCACAATCATCATTACAGAAAAATTATCCCAAATGGACCGCAATACAAGTCCCACAGGAGCGTTCAAAAGAGGCACCTCTCCTTCAAAAGACTGCCGACAGAACTCTAAATGATTGCCGCCTTCCTAAATTATTGAAAAAGCCTAAACAGCCCTCATGAGCAACAGAAATGGCTATTAACCTTGGCGAAACGATATTCAAATCCGGTTACAGCAAACTTGCTCTACTGTATCCCTGGCGGCCAGGAAATGTAAATGTGTTTTCGCTGTGGACAGATGGGAGAGACGCCTGCTGTTTGAAGTTCTTGCACCAGAGGAGTCGCACCCTCCCACCCCTCGTTTAAAATATTCAGCATGCAGCCTCATCCAGCAGACTCCCCTGGTCCTGTTTCGACACTCCAGTCGAGCTTTTCAAGCTGCTGCAGCGTTGTGAGGCGAATTAGCTTTGACGTCTTCAATCTTTGCGTAAAGATTTTTCACCGCCCTAAAGAACGAACGCAGCGGCAAATGTTCCTTTAAGTTTGGAGATGTGGCTGTGGGTTGTGCTGTGGAAAACAGCTCTGGGATTATCTCTAGGTCCAGACAGGAATTTCTGAGGCGGCATTGGCATTATCGGCCATCGCCTGTCTTAAATCCATCTCTCTTTTTTTGGGCATTGTCATTGACAAGCCATCTCTAATATTCGAGCTGTCATAAAAGATGGGAGTGAATTGCAGTGATACATACCTGCCAGACACGGCTCCTGAGCTCCACTACAGCGGACTGGCAGCTGGCTAATCACTGCCTCTTATCTCAGTGGTAAAAGTCCAAAATAACAGATTCTGTAAAACCTCAGGCACTCAGCCCGGGTGGGGGGAGGGGGGGAGCTTGAGTATGCAGTTTTGTGCATTATGCGACGAATAAGGGCTGGGTATTGATACACATTTCCCAATTCAATCTGATTCTGATTGACTAGTTGACCAGATTCTGAATAATCTGGGTATATTTCATGTTTACTTTGATTACCAATGAAAAGTATGTAAAAGTAATTGGGTCATTCTGTGTCAAATCAACCAAATTTCAAAAACTTCCCCGGCTCAAATTTTTGATTGTGTTGTATACTTTCTGAAGAAATATAAACATGTATAGTGATGAAGGCCAAAATATTAAATGTCAGAGCCAAACTACAGAGGGAGTAAAAATGACTTCAGAAAGATAACAGCATAATCATGTTATTCTTACACAGAGATTGGTAAGTCTATTAGTGAAATCTGTTGACTTCAGGAATCTTTATTGCGTTAAATATCAATTGTGACCATTCAAAAATGGGGAAAAGGCACTTTTCATGTTTTTTTCTCCAAAGTTTGCATGGCTGTAACTTAGGAGGTATTAAAGATATCTTAATGTCGTTTTAGATGTTGGGTCTCAACAAACTTTCCTTTTGGCAACTTCATTTGTAAGGCCCTATTAGGTTCAGTTCCAGAGATATTTCAATTTCAGTATGGCTCCAGGAGTGAATTGTTAATTTGTATGCATTTTCAGCGGTCAAAAACCAAATGTGGATCACTTCACTTTGCATACAGATGATACTTCTTTTTTTTTTAAAGAGGGACGTCTGAAGAACAAATAATGTTGAAACTAGAAATGTATCTTGTTTCCCTCTATCAAGATAATTGCATAGGAAATACATTTTTGAGTGTCAGAATTATTATTTTTCCAAAGTTTGCGTGCCTGCAACTCAAGAAATGTTAAAGTTATCTTAATATAATTTTAGATTCTGGTTTCTAAGAAGCTTTTCTTTTGGAATCTTAATTTTTAAGGCCCTAAATGGTTTAATTCCAGACAGGCATGCAAACTTTGGCTCAATCTCAGGTGAAAATTGTCATTTTTACAGTGGATTACTCGGTAAATATACATCGATGACATCTGATATTTTTGGCTTTGCTAAAAATTTGCAAAATCGATAATTTGAAACGGGGGCCTCTGGTTGAGTTGACACGGAATGACCCAATTGCATGTATTGTATAAAAGTATTATTTGATTATTATTTATTAATACTATACAGTATAATATTACTATATAATCTAGTGTAATCAGATTCCTGAACAAAACACTTCAGTGAAAGAGTACAAAAGCTCTAAATGGGTCTTATCTTTGACAGATTAATTGAGTTCATTAAGTAAACGATTTAATAGACTCACTCAAAGTATCTCCTCAGTTTGTCAGTCTCTTTGAACAATTTGTTAAAAGGACCAGCCCAAAAGAGTAGTTGTGTATCAGACTGGTTGAGCTGTGTGCGTTTAATTCACTAAAAAGAACCAGTTCATGAGAGTCATTTGTTCATGAATTGGATTACACTAGTTATGCTGTTTGTTATTGTGTGCTGTCTGTGAGGAAACCTCAAAAGAGAGACATATTTTCTTGTAATTATTTGGCAGCACACATTCATTTTGTATTTTTTTTCTAATCACATTCAATTCTGATTGCAAACTGTACTGTATATTTGCTGACACTGAAAAGTGGTAACACTGGCATAGATTAAAAGATAGATCCTGGGATTTCAGCAATCGATTTTGTGATCGCGAAAGCGAAGATCACGATTAATCGGAAAATGGATATTTTTACCCAGCACTAGTGCAAATGTTCAAGTATGCAGCCACTGATTAATAAAAACAGCTCATTGATCATTGTCAGGAACTGGCTGACAGCCAGATCCCTAAGGAGATGGTGAAACATGGATTTGATCCAAACATGAGAAGTACAAACTGAGAGAAAAATGAAAAAAGTTGCTCTAATTTGCATCTTATTAGTGTCTGTATCAAATCTTGATATTAGTGCTTTTAAAATTTAACACTGACCCTCATACACAATCTGTAGGTCCTTATCATCTTTGCAAATAGCTGATATAAACCTATGCATTAAAGTCTATTACCATAAAAATGTCACTTCTCTCTGATACCAAACAAGACGTAAATAAGTCATTTCATCAAAAATACTATAACTACACTTGGCACTATGTAGTTTCTCGTTAGAGCAGGACCTCTCTCAGATGGATGAGGCTTGTGCCCTGTTGCAGCGGGTTGCATCTCATTATACGATAGAAATGATAATATGTGCTAGCTAAGCACTCTGCATGCACTACTAAACCACATCTTATGGCAGCAGAATGGTCTGCACAGAGTAATGAAGTGATGCCTTATACACTAAATTGGTGTTGATCCAATGTCATTTTCTAGCACCGAACCTCTCTATATAACTTTAAAACAGCTTAGGTAAGGTCGAAAAAGTAACATGTATTAGAAACTGGGTATATTTAATGATTTAGCTATTTAATTAAAAATGATTTAAACTGAAAAGCAGACTTTCATGATGACATCAATGCTGCATTGTGGGAGCTGAATCAATAAATCGACTGAATCAAGTAGCAAAATCAGGTCAGACTGTGCGTACTAAAGATGCTTTTTTTAGGCAGAACGTCCAATGTTTAAAGTCCTTGTTCTGTGTACAAACCGGCGTAAAGATTTATGAGATGCCTTGCCTTTTGTGTGAAGCAATTTCAGAATAAAATTAAGACAATATTGATGTCTGATGGTAGCAGACGCGACATCTGTGGTGTTCAAAGGGGTTTATTGTGAAGCCAATAATGCGTAAACAGAATTTTGCTATTAAATTACGGCTGCTGTTATTATCAGATGCACTTGTTATGGGTGAGATTTTAGTATGAACGTATATTACAACACAAAGTATATTACAACATACCTGATAATTTATGGAGGTTTGGATAAACTACATTTCTAGGGCCCTATAAAACAGCACTTCACAGGTAAAATATATTTGTGTATGCCTTATTCCACTGATTCCAGTGTAGTTATAGGACAAAAACAACCATTCTTAAGGCAAGACACTGCAGGTGAATAGGGTAAAAAAAATAACTAATAGTTATTGCCTTACTTACCCAGTTGATTGATTACATTGATAATTGCAAAAATGTTTTGTATTACAAGTTTTCTAAAATGTTAGGTTTAAATATGTATTATTTAATTAATGCAAAGTTACGTCTTTATTGGGAGAGGACTTGGCGGATTATCTTAGCCTACGTGACTCCGACTTCATGAGACGATGAGCATATAGACAACAGAGCGCGAATTAAATTCAGCACTTTTATTTCCAACATGCGCCCATTCATGGCTGCATATTATTTAATTCACGCAAAGTTATGTCTTTATTGGGACAGGACTTGACGGATTATTTTACGTGACTCCGTGAGTTCGTCTCCATTTCTTCGAGCCAAGCTGCATAAACTGCATATCAGGCATTTATGTAATACATCTAATTTGTGCATGAATGGCTGTTATGTTAAATAAAGTTTACTAACTACAGTAAATCAAGTACCCGTGCATGCCATTGTTGTTGTCTTGTTTCCCCTCAGATGCGCTGCAATGGTGATCCTGAGGGCAATTCTCAAAACATCCACAAGATGGCCATTTATCGGTGAATCCGATATTACAAAACCGATACCCCTAACCATAGCCCATAACAAAGACATCTCAAACAATGTCATCTTTGCATTAAAAATTACATAACTGAGCGAATGACACTTAATGACAGTTGTCATAAACATGCATAAAACCTCCTTCATATTCATGACATGTGTCATGTCTTGATTATGAAGGTGTCATGTCAGTCTTATGCACACCCCTTCAAGTAAAGTGTTACCACTCTTCTATTTAAATTATTATTTTTAAGTTTACTGAGTGACGTAAAGTGGTCACCTCGTTGCTCTAACCGACATTCAGAAGAATCCATGCAACATGGCGGATAATCGCAAGCGACCGGAGCAAACTTAATGGAACAACTTGCAAGTAAATCAAAACAACTGTAAAAATTTCTTATTTGCTTTTTGAGTGTTGTAAGAATATCATGATAAAGGAATGTTTTCATTTCTGGGAAACACTGTTTTTACACAGCGCTGTAAAGCGCGGCATTTCCCTTTTACACAGCACTGTAAAGCGCGGCATTTCCCTAGTGCTTTTGAATGCGCATTTTGAATGCTATTTTAGCGTCACTGCTAATAGTATAATGTTAACATCAAAGAAGGGCACTAATGTTAACGTTAGCCGGCATTTTTTCAGTAAACACAGTCCTAACGTATGTTTTGAATGTCGTTGCTGTTAACTGCGATGTTTAGGGCTGTGTTTCTCAAAAGCATCGTGAGCTAAGTCGATTGTTGAGACCATTTGGTGGCAAATGTTTCTACGATCATCTTAGCCATACAATGCTTTTTTTGGGAAATGCCCTGGTAAATGTGATTTTTATTTGGTCTGTTTTTAAACAACTAGCTGCTAAGAGTATTAATCCAAAATGGTTAAAGCTAATAAACTGACATGAATTTTGCAATATATTAAATTTACAAAAGCAATCTACAAACTTGTAGAAAACCTTTACAAACTTTCTTTAATTGCAGGCTGAGCTGGATGATGAATACAAAAGAGTGAGCCTCAACACTTAAGGTAACTTCTATTCAGTTGAAGAGCAAGTTGTGTGATGTGTCCTCACATAACAGGACACAGACTCGGCTTTCTCTTTTCAACATCCATTGCTGGTTATATACTCACTTGTGCGTGTTTGTGGTTAGGTTTGTGCTGAGTTTCACCATATCAGAGAAAGTGGCACACACCAGCAAGATTTCACAGATGTTGCATGACATTCGAAATGTTTGCTCTTCAGGTGAGTGCAAATTCACAAACACTAACTACCTCCATCACTGTCTTCATTGTATATAAAATAAAGTTGGCCTGCTTGTTTAACATGTTTATTTTTTTTGTTTACATGATGTCAACATGCAACAACACAGTGTACGTGTGTGAGGAGAACTGTTCTTCAGGACATGAACTGTAAGTATTAAGTGCATTAATAGATCTGAAATAGAGTGGGAGAACGATGACGTCAGAACCAGGAAGTGTAATTCGCAGCGGGTTCCTTTGAGATTTTCCTATGGGGTTTTTCAAATTATGAATAAAATCAAGCCTGTGGTAAACATAACTTGACGATACTTCTACGTTTTGTTCTACAATATAAACTGCACACACTCACAGCCTAAACCTTCTTATCTAGCTACTTATTAAAAACGTACGTTTTCAAAAATGAACATAACTGCTTCAAAATTTGTATTTTGGGTATGGATGTGTGTAATTTACGTTGTACAACAAAATGTAAAAGTATCGTCAAGTTATGTTTACCACAGGCTTTATTTTAA
>NW_015548296.1:3296984-3315879 GCF_001515605.1 Sinocyclocheilus anshuiensis | reverse complement strand
TTTTCAATTTATGAATAAAATAAAGCCTGTGGTAAACATAACTTGACTATACTTCTACATTTTGTTCTACAATATAAACTGCACACACTCACAGCCTAAACCTTCTTATCTAGCTACTTATTAAAAACGTTATAAAATACGTTTTCAAAAATGAACATAACTGCTTCACAATTTGTATTTTGGGTATGGATGTGTGTCATTTACGTTGTACAATAAAACGTAAAAGTATCGTCAATTTATGTTTACCACAGGCTTTATTTTAATTGAAAAACCCCATTATAAAACCCCATAGGAAAATCTAGAAGGAACCCACGGCGAATTACTCTTCCGGGTTCTGACTTTATAGTTGCCCACACTATTGGCAGTAAATATAAATGTCTACTTTTAGTCTCTGAAGTTAAAGTTAAAGTTTTACCCTCTGTGCTTATTCCAGGAGGAATTGGGCGAGAATCCTTCTGTGAGATGATGTGGCTTCTTACACAGAATAAGGCACGCAACATATTTCATAGTATTTAAGCAGTGATAAAGGCATTGCATTATAAATATACTTTAATGAAAATTATAATAATAAGAACTCCGATAAACCGTATATTGTATAGACACAGCTGTGCGTGTGTTTTTTATGCATAAGTGTATTTTTTTAGTTAGTATTTGTATTTAATAAAGCACTACTGCATTAAAATAATTGGTAAATGAAAAACATTACATATGATAAACAATAATGTTAAGTACACTGCACTTAAATATTAAGCAAAAATAAATTTAAGCTTTTTAGTTTGACTTAATTGTTATTTATAATTAATATTAACTTAAAAAATTTGAGTTGCTAAATACATTTTTTTTTTTTTTTTTTAGGTAATCGGTGTCCACAAAAATTTTGAGTATTCTGAACTTATCGGGTTTTACAGTGTGAACAAAAATCTAAAAACTGAATCAAAAAAAGTCAATTTCAAAATTCTTGTTTAATTTTTTTTTACATATTAGAGTCAAATGTTTTTACAGAGGGAATTTTGGGTATCTCATTTTTGTCACTCCATAATTCAGAAAATACTTTGAACAGACAGAAAACAATTGATTTTCACAATTTTGGGGGGAATAAAACGTTGTATATAATCAAGCAAATTATATATAAACAAATCCCTCTGTAAAAACCTTCAGGATATAGACAGGAATAAAAATGTAAAGTTTGGTGTGTGTAAGTGCTACTGAAGTGGAGATTTATGGCTCAGTGTAGGAGAAAAAACTCCTAGATAAAGTGCTTTAAAAGAAACACTTAACAGTGTATTTTGGATGTTTCTTTCCACTAGTCTGAAAAAAACACTTTATGAAAAACCAAAAAGCCCCAAATCTCAAACTTGATACGTGCATGAAAAAACAGTGTTTTTGCCTGCAGTGTCTCCCCTTAAAGAAATAGTTCACCCAAAAATTAAAATTTGCTAAAAATGTACCCTCAGTCCAAGTTTGTTTCTTTATCAAAGAAGATGTGTAGAAATTTAGCATTACATCACTTGCTCATCAATAGATCCTCTGCAGTGAATGGGTGCCGTCGGAATGAGATAAAAAAAAAAATTAAAAAAAAAACGTCATAATATTTATCTATATATATATATATACATGTTGTTTCAAAACGTCTTTGAGGAAGAAACAAACTCATCTACAACTTAAGTGGACTGAAGGTTACGTTTTCAGCAAATTTCATTTTTGGGTGAACTGTTCCTTTAAAGACGGCAAGCCTCTGTCCTCCGACAACCAACACATTTGTTTTATGTGCCAACAGCCACTGAACTATTTAGGGATATCAGTCAGGATTAAAACAGAATGGAAGGCGCAGCTCAGATCTATTCAATGACCTACTTGAAACTTTTCCTCCGAGTTTTGTTCTATAGGCCTAATGTCAAAATATAGCCGCTGACTTTCCATAAGACTGAAATTCCATTGAAAAAGCACTGTTGATCTACTTTGTCCTGTTGTCCTGGTTTACGGTTTATATGTGCAGAGTAATCTTTTAGTACACATGTCAAATTACACCCAAAATAAGGAAACATTAAAAAATTTAAAATGTTGCAAGACCAAAAGAGGAACACAGGACAATCACCCAAAAATACAAAAATTATGACAGCATGGAAATCTGCGTATACCTAAGATAAATATTAAAAATGACCTTTAAACCTTTGCTGTAGACTGACAGCAAATTGCTATTGGCCAGCTCAGCAGAAAAAGTTTCATCACTGACAGGTCAAAGGCTGATATAGATGGACGTGAGTCTGGCCTATTGCTCACTGACTGAATGAATAGAGGACAAACCTGAAGGTGAAACGATCATTTCTAGCCTTATGAAAAAAGCCCTCAAAACACTCAAACATTATTAAAAAGTATCACCTTTAGGAATCAGTATTCTGGGAAACATAACATATAGCAGAACACACAAGCTTATAAGACTCTACTTCTTGGTTAGAATCCTTAGAACAACATTTTCAGAATAGAACCTTAAGAAAAAAGATATTTAAGAATAGAATTTATTAACATAAACTTAAAAACAGAATCTTTTGAAAATAATCATTGTCTGAATTAATTTCAAATCATCAGACCGCATTTTGCAGATCATGCAATGTGTTTTATGAACATATTTATATGCTGGCGTCAGTTACAGTAAACGAATAATTCTGCAAAGCAGCGCAGAGACCGTCTATGTGTCATTCTATTAAAGCGTCTGTTCAAATCGCTAGTTGAATGAACAAGCAACGCCAGGTTAAATGAGTATTTGTACATGTAGTCATAACTATGTGCAGAATAAATCACTATTATCAGACGCTGTAAGCAGACAGACAGCAGATGCGTCACGCAACACTACGTTCTTCTGCTGGTCACATCACGCAGTGGAGGAGAAACGTAGAGATCTGCGATCTGTTACCTGGTTTCGGCTCACAAGCAGTTGTTTAGTGCTCGCTGCTCGGAGTCCTATCACAGCCGCCTGACATGCCATGGATGCCGCCATGTTGAACCGGAAGTAAGTCCTGTAGCGCTGACACGTGTGTGAGGAGTGACAGTGAGCGTTGGCTGAGGTCTTCAGAAACCTGTAAGTGAACCAAAGAACAGGATTGGACTAGTTACACTGCAACATTAGCTAATTTACCTCCCTAGCCGGTGGGACAAAAGTTCAAATATCTGGTTGTATACAAACGTGTTCTTAAAATGTTCTTATATAAATACAGATAATTCCGCAAATGTAGACAATTACATGAATACGACAATTTACGTAAATATTGTTATGGAAGTGTACTTGAATAGCTGTTGAATAATTAAATTTTATGTAATATAATACAATGTATTCAAATAATAAAATACGTCCCCTCCCATCAAAGGACAGCCTATAAAAATCAGTCAGTAATTCTAAGAATAATAAAATAATATTTTTCTGTTTATTTTAGTTTGTCATCATTTTTCTGTTTACTAATTACTGACAAAATACATTTTTTTCTGTTATTGCCAAAAGTCTGAATATATTAGATAATGTAGATTACTATTTTTAAGGATGACAATTTGAATAGCTGTTGAATAATGGAGCTTATAAAGTTATATTAATAAAAAAAAAACTATCAAATATATTTTTCTTTACATATATTATTGCCAAAAGTATGCTCTTTCGGTTTGTTTTTGTTCATTTATTATAAACATAAAGATAAAATCTAGATACTTTTGCCAGTTATGTATTTATTTATTCATTAATTTTGAGTACGTTTGAATACTATTCAGTCTTTTTGTGTGTTTAGGTTATTTACATACTATTTAATCATGTCAGCACTGATTTCATCATGTCAGCAGATAAAGAAGACCAACACAAAAGCAGGATCATTATGTGAACGCCATGATGTTTGATGGGTTGGATCGGCTGCATAGCAGGTTCCCAAACTTGGTGGCATGTTTCTTTAGCGTTGATCAAAGGGAGGAGGTTTGATTCTCTCTCACACATACACAGAACCTATCTATCTTTTCTCACTCTCTTCTCGACTCTCTAAAAGCACTCATTACTCTCTGACATTGTGAAAGGGCAGGAAGGGCAAAATGATCATAAAAAGCTGTGATTATGACAGAGAGACATTTGCTTTAAACTGATGTGTGTCAGCAGAAACCTATTCAGAGAGGATGATGAACAACTCCTAGAACATGTGAGCGTCTCTCTCCTTCCCTCATTTTTTTTTTCACAATACGGTCACATAAACAAGCCTCTGCCCCTTCAATACATTCAAACCAAAACATGCAGATATTGACATTTTGCAATGGCAGAAGAGCCACTATTGCCTTTTTTATTGTCATATATTTATTTCAACCCAAGCTTATTGGAAAAATGTGCCTGCGACGACATTTCTGCAAACAGATTACGCTGGTTCTTGCACGTTTCGCAACACTTTTAAAATGTCCAGTGAATGATGCTAAAGGTACGTTTTTATCTTAAGTTTTATCCGAAACAGATGAACATGAATCTTGCTATGTTTTATTATGCTGGTTGTTGTAAATATCATGGCAGTTAAATGTCCGGTTAATGCCGCAAAAAGGTAGATTCTGTATCGCGTTTAAAAATAATGTACCACCTACACTAAACCTTACCCTAAACAGTGTTGGGGAAAGTTACTTTTAAAAGTAATGCATTGCAATATTGCGTTACTCCATAAAAAAGTAACTAATTACGTTACTTAGTTACTTTTTATGGAAAGTAATGCGTTACGTTACTTTTGCGTTACTTTTTAAATCTGGACAGGGCTTGCTTGTTTCCTTTTAAAATAAAAAAGTAATATTTTTGGCAAATATAAAAGCCTTTCACACCAAAAGTGAAATGAATAAGCCTCAGGCTGAAGGAAATGTAAAATTACGTCCGTACAGTAGAATGCAGAAGAAATTTCAACACACTTCAGCAATAAAAAAAAGACACACGAATGTTTGTCTAGAGTAATTTTTGCTTATTAGTACGGTTGAACTGGATCATCGAAGGTCAGAAGCAAAGACATTGCTTTATAGAATGGGATTAAATACATAAAGGATATTTGTGTTGTTTAACATTTAATTATTGCAGGTTTGCATCATATTCTGAGTTGTATTATTTTTATTCATTTTGAGGAATACTGAATCATTTTTTTATTGTGTGAGTGAGATGAATTAATGCATATTCATATTTATTTTAGAACTAGAGTAACATCTTCTGATTTCTCTCAACATGGGACAGGAGAGCTGTCAATCAATAAACTGCAAAAAAAAAAAGTAACTTGCGTTACTTATTTGAAAAAGTAACTCAGATATTCTCTTGTAAATTAAAAAGTAATGCGTTACTTTACTAGTTACTTGAAAAAAGTAATCTGATTACGTAACTCGCGTTACTTGTAATGCGTTACCCCCAACACTGACCCTAAACATAACCAATAGCGTTAGCTAGATAAAGAAACGTGAGATTTTACCTCACTTGTACAAGTTTTTGATTTTATTTTTTTTACTTTTACTGTTTTGCCAGACTTATACCGGAGCTTTTCGCATCGCAAATGCCATACTATACCAGGTGGGTTACCGAGCAAGTTTACTAAACCAGAAAAGCAATACATATGCAGCTGGTTATGTGATGCAAAAATCAAAATGTATTGATTTAGAAATGTTAAAACCGTTTTAACATCACAAATTGGAACTGAACAAGAAAACCATGCAAGAATGTCTATATTTTAGGATCATTTTTGTGAAAAGGTATGAAAGTTGTTGGTGTTTCAGCTGGAAAATGCAGGGAATTATATGTATAAGTGGGTATGTGTTTGTATTTTTTCAAAGATTCAGGTATAGGCACGTTTTTCAATGAGCTTGGGTTGATTTATTTCACAAATTACCTGGATTTATTTTTATTGTTTTATTTTGTGCTGGCCTATTCTTTTCCAGCTAGTTTTTAATGGGAAGAGATCCATATTTTCATCGTGAGGTATATTTTTTACCTCTCACCTTTTTTAAATCCAGCCGTCGTACACAAACAAAACTTGCACACTATGCACAATATTCCCAATCTGTCGACCAAGCTGTCTTTTTGAGGGAGGATGTTTGTTTCATGGTATAAGAGCTCTGTATTATGGTAATGAAGCTGACCTGATCTTAGATGTTTAATAAAGGACGAGGATTCTCCTCAGTCCACCGAACAAAGCTTTTTGCTTCTCATACCACATTGATATGCAGCGCTTATTCAAACATTTATGCTGCGGTCACATTTTCCACAGAAGCATTTTGTATTTAAATTTGAAAATGTTTCGACTGCAAACTTTTCCAATACAGCGGTCGGACCTCATGAATGCCATTTATTGTTTCAGGCTATCATTCCCGATCCCATGCCATTGTTCCTGTTTCAAATACTTCTCCAGTCTTTCGAAAGCCATCCAAGAATCTTCCACCTTCTTTCTTTCTGTAGAGAATGTGTTTCATGCCCAACTTCCCTCGAGATGTGAAAACCCCAGATGTTGCGCTGCAGTGACAACACCTCCTTTGCTTTCAACTCTGTGAGCAGGGTGCAAGAGCTTGTGAATTCGTTCATAAGTAGTAGATTCTGCTTTCATTTCTTCTCAGTTTCTCCTCGGCTGGGCCTAAGAGCGTCAGATATCCAAAGCCAATGCCTGCCTGAGGACGGTGGGGCCCGTTCCATCCTTTCTTATACAAGCAGCCCAGTTAGAGGCCGTGAAGCTTTCCTGCGTGAGCTTTAGATCTCAAGGCAGCCTCTCGGTATGATCAATGTGTTTAACCCCTGCGTGCAGGTATAGCTTTATGGATCTGCACTTTGAAAGCGAAAACATCTGGCCCCTCATTGGACATCAGTGTGACTCTAGGACAGCTAGGATCTATTGGCTATCTCATTAGCTAAAGGAGAAAGAGGGAAAGGGCGAAGGACGCCTAATTTCCCTTTCTTTCACAGTCTGGTTCTCCAAACACCGAAGCCCTGAAGCACGCTAAGCCTCTTACCTCTCTCCGTCTCTCTCTTTGTCCTTCTCAAACCGGTTCTGAAGTCTTTTCTGCTCCCCTTCACCCTAACCCACTTTAAAAGCTATTCTCCTCCAGCTCAATGCAAATAAGGCCATTTCATTTTACTATGCTGGCAGTACGTCTCCCACTAAAAGGAATGGGAAGCGGTGGCACACTCCATCTGTGCGCGGGATGTGGTACCTTTTAATGCCGTGGCGATTTTTCTTTTAGAGTATTACGACACTGAGCAGTGAGCACTGAGGACTGTGAATATTTCTGAGGTACTGCTAGTATATAAAATGTATTATAATCTGCAAATGGCTTTGAGTTCACATTCAATTTCATCATCAGTTTGTGTGGCTTTAGACGGTCGTAAGAAAGTCTTGTCTTTTTACCAGTGAAAACAGAATATGATGCAAAGAACTGAATGAATGCATGTAACTGCTGAGTCGACAGCTCAGTCCTAGTTGCAGAAAGCATAAACTCGTCATCTGAGGGAAAAATCGAATCCATCCTATTGCTAATTTTCATGTTTTTAGAGAGAGAGAGAGATGTCCTTTAAATTTGTTCAATATTCTATCACAAATTAATTTTAGTAATATAATATCATCATTTATAATATGAGGTAGTATGATATGATTCAGTTAATATTATGATTTTGGTAACACTTCATTTTAAGATTACTAGCATATTACTAGCATATTGCCTGTTTATTAGTACTTATAGGCACATATTAATGCCTTATTCTGCATGACCATGTTCTAGATCCCTTAACCCAATACCTAAATTTAACAACTACCTTACTAACTATTAATAAGCAGCAAATTAGGAGTTTAATGAGGGAAAACTCTTAATTAATAATGAATATGTGTTCCCTATTCTAAAGTGTTATAAATAAAAAGTTATAAAAAGTGTTTAAATGCTATACATTTTACTTAGATAAGAATATATAACAAATATAAAATAATGGGCAAAATGATGACAAACTGTGATAGACTAATTTGAAAATAAATGTGAACTTTTTAAACATTTCAAACATTAAAAAATTGAGTAAACATTGATTAATTTAAACGTGTATCAAGCATATAAAAGATTTATTAACATATCCTTGGTGTGAAAATCTGAGCACCTGAAATAATATCTAATAATGAGCATACTGAATGTGTCGTGAATTCATCATGTTTTAGAAATGAAATCATTTATGCAGCCCAATCTCATGAGAAAACTGCAGAGCCCCTAAGATATATAAAAACAAATATATAATAATAAATGAGATGAAAGAAAAAAATATATTTAATTGCTTTTGCATTCACTAACAAAACTTTTGCATTCTCTTGCAAAAGTGTCTGGTTTTCCTAATAAAAAATTTGCATTTGCTTGCAAAAACTTTTGTGTTTTCTCTAAAGAAACGATTTTTAGAAACAAGTATAAGCTTGCAAATCCATGCACCCATAAACCCAAACGTCAGTGGGACATAAACAGATTGTATGCGTCTAAAATTCTGCACCAATTCGCTAAACTGAAAAACAGTTCTGAGCTGCTTTAGAGAATGTTAAATGTTGACTTTCACAGAAAACGCCGGTTTAAATGGGGCCTTTGCCAACAGACATTTTGATCAGTAGTTCCGTTGACACGATCAACACTGATTTGAGATTCCAAGCATGGATAAAAGTCCTTTCATCCTGCTGCCTCTGAGTGACAGGAGATGTACATTCCGAGAGGACAAAAAGAATATGAACCACTGATGTTGAATGCATGGACGATGTCACACCATCATTAATCTCCAGTGCCAGATCTTTGAGAAGTGCACGCTAAATCACTCTCATTGCCACGAGGGCATTGATTTCAAACTCGTATGCAAGAGCAGCATGCATTTTTATTCAACACTGATGGTTCAACCAGCTGCATAGCCGTATTATAGCCCTGCCAATCCATGTAAACAAATTCAAGCTTTACCATGGCAGAGCTGCTAAACATATATCCACAGGAGAATTCAAAAGGCACAGTGTGCAGAATGGGTATATTGCTTTTTGTTGACGTGACTCAGGCGTGCTGCTCAACATCCAATTTCTCGTATCCATTTAGTCTTGCATAGCCTTTTGACAAAAAAAAAAAAGTATGGGTCAAACGAAAAGGAGTTTTCAAGCATCAACACAATGAAAGCTGTTTTTAATGTACATTAGAATATGTCCTGTTTAATATTATTTTTCAGAGCAAAAATAAAATGACTATCATACATTTTTACAGTGATTTACAGAAGATATCCACTAAAATGTCATTCAGTGTAACAGTTTATATATCAAAAAATCTTGTCAGGCTTATTTAGAACAAGAATCATTAGATGACATTAAAAGACTCTATTTAAGGATCACAGTACAGCCACCAAAAATAATTAAAAGTAATTATTTTAAATATGAAAACCGTGGTAATGTTTTAGGATTGTTTCATGAATAAAAAGTTCAGTGAATGGCATTTATTTGAAATGGAATATTTTGTAACATTATAAATGACTTTACTGACACGTTTGATCAATTGAATGCAACCTCGTTGAATAAAAGTAATAATTTATATATATATAAAAAAAAAAAAAGCTTACTTATCCCAAACTTTTGAATGATAATGATTTAATAATTAAATGGCGTTGTATATTTACACTTCCTTTACTAAGGTTGAGTAATGTAGCCATGGTCACACTTTTCAAAACGTAATTGCTTGATGTTTGAATCAAATGAATGACATCAACATCTCTGTAGCTGCAGTAAACACAATCATTTAATTAATTGAAACAATATTCAAATCATAGACTTCAAAGCTGCTACAGAGCAAATCACCTGCTGGCTTGATACGTTCCCCTGCATTCAAGCACAAAAGAAGGCTTAGAAGTGCATATGAGGGATCAAACAATATGAAACTCATGCTCAAGCCTTGCACACTTACCTGACTTTATCTTCAAGTGACAGGTCACACTTTAAAATTCTGCCCTTTTCTCCTCTCTTCAACAAAGCATCCCTCTTTCCATCTTACCATCACCTGTTAGTAGTTCACTATCCGTTTAGCAGCAGCACATCAGCATATGGGAGTGAATGAACATCTTTGATTTTTTTGTAGCACCCAGAAGCTTTGGTTTAACTCGGAACACTGATCTTGAATCTTAAAGAGGAAGAGGAGTATCTGGGGATGTTGTTTACTCAAGGCTCCTGTGCTGTATACATGCATAATAAACATGACGAGGGGCTAAAAACTCCCACTCATGCTTCAGGTTCTTAGCTTTATGATTATAATTACTCTCATCCATGTACTCCTCGGGCAGAGAGAAATAATACTTTGACCCTAATGTTTGTAGGATTGAGGAAAACCTCAATAAAGATATATAAAAGCAGTGAAATTGTGAGATCGAAAACAGAGAGATAAAATCGAACATCGCCACATGCAGGGAGACACAAGGTCATGTGACCTTCACCGATGGTATACATTAAGGAATTGTCACCAAAATGACCAGATCACCTGAAACAGATTTAAGGTCATATGAAAAATATAATTATATAAGAATATGTAAACTTTATATATTGTAATTGTAATGTGTGTGTGTGTGTGTTTGTGTGTGTGTGTGTGTGTGTGTGTGTGTGTGTGTGTGTGTGTGAGTGTGAGTGTATATATGAGACGTCAAAGGCGAGACGTCCCATTTTGGTGTCTGCATCAAATTAAATTTACAAAAGTGATTTTTAAAACTAGGTTTAAAAGGATAGTGTCAAAGATTGGTAAAGGTTTTAAATTACAATTAATTTCTTTTTGCTATCTAAAGATTCTGGTTATAAATATGCTTTTTATAAGAACTACACTGAATGACAGTTTATGACTGGTAAAAAAAAATATTTTTGCTCAAAAAAATAAACCTTTTTTTATTCTTGAAAACCCCTTTTCGTTTTGAACCTTAAATCATTATAAGAGTGAGTACCTAATAACTACCTAATAATGTTTTCTTTTCAATAATTTATTTTCTTCATCTCTTTATTTCTTTTTTCTTCATTATAATATATACATTTTTATTCCAGAAATATAGATAGGAGAGGTGTATTCAAGTCATTGCAGTTTTGTCTTTTATTTCTGTATACTTGAAATGAACGTCACATCATTGACCCAAATGAAAAATATTTTGTTTCCTTTCTATGTTCTTCCTGTCTTTTGTGTTCTGAGCATATAATTCACCTTGCTTAATTTAGGAACAGCTGTTTGAGGAACAGACTGCACATTGAGTAAAAGAACATTGAGAAAATCATCTGTTTCAAAAACAGATGTGGCTCTTGCTATAAGAGTAGAACCTGCAGCTTTAGTGTTTGAGAACGAGCAAAAGAGCATGATTATTTATGATTGTACATCTCAAAGTAACTTAAAGGGATACTCCACCCCAAAATGAAAATGTTGTCATTAATCACTCCCCCATGTCGTTCCAAACCCGTAAAAGCTTCGTTCGTCTTCGGAACACAATTTAAGATATTTTGGATGAAAACCGGGAGGCTTGTGACTGTCCGATTGACTGCCAAGTAAATTACACTGTCAAGGTCCAGAAAAGTATGAAAGACATCGTCAGAATAGTCCATCTGCCATCAGCGGTTCAACCGTAACATTATGAAGCGACGAGAATACTTTTTGTACGCGAAGAAGACAAAAATAACGACTTTATTCAACAATTCGTCTCATCTGTGTCTCTCCGCATCACCGTAGAGCCATTTTGGAGAATATCCACTGAACGCAAGCAGCGTACGCTCTGCTGTGTCAGCCGCGCTTTTCGTTTTAAATCAAAGCGTAAATACACGTAGAACACACGTAGTCAATCAGGGGGTAAGTGATTAATGACAACATTTTCATTTTGGGGTGAAGTATCCCTTTAATGGCTGGTGTGGCATTGGGAAAAAACCTGCTTTTTTATAATAGCATGGAGTTCCCAGGCTCAGCATGCTGACAAAGTGGGCAGTATTGCAGGTTGGCATGGATGAAAGATATGAGAGACCCATTAACCTTGTTATGTCGCTATGAGCCGAGGAACCTCTTTCACTATCTTAAGCTCTCATCACTTACGGGCCCTCGGGAGACCTGCAACTAATTAACCTTGTGGAGACAGGCTCTGTTGTAGTGGGCTGAGGAGAGAATATTAAGAAACCTTTCAGAGGGCCATTAGCAATGAGATTAACATATCCAACTTTCAAGTGGATTTTTGACACAAAACCAATATTTGTTCGAACACACACCACAAGCGATCCTCCTTCTCTGAATTCAAAGTGACACAATGGTTTTGGAGAAAAGAAGCATTCATGGGGGCAGCTGTTTGGAAAGTCTGTGTGTATTTTTTGTAGCATATCCATACCTGGAGTGTGTATAGGCCATTCTACAGAATTGGTGCAAACTGCTGTCCCACAACCAAAAACTAATTAAAAAAGCATTTAAGTATTCTAAGGTCCTTCTATTGTATTGAAACCCACAATAATATTTTAAATATCAGTAAGCCTAATATATATCTAAAATCATCATTTATTGGGTAATTCAATTGGGAGTTGTCTGTCCCGAACTTGTTTGGTTCAATGTATATTCAAACTAATGAATCCCTAACTGTAAAATAATTTCATAATACAACAAATCTCATAAATTACACTTGAAATATTGTTACATTTTTTATTGATTTACCTGTGAAAAATTAGCAACTTAAACTTAAAATAGCAAAAAAATATATATATTTACAAGGTAGAGGTAAACAAAATCTTAATAGGTCAATATCACCCTTCTTATTAAATTATGTATTAGTATGTTTCGGTAGTAACAAATTTGGTAGAGGGAAAATATTCCAAAACCAATTCTATAGAATGGCCCATATAAAAGATTATCATTTTTTCCCCTTAATTTTAGCTTAAAATTAAATATTTTAGCCTAGACACCAATGTGTGGTTATTTCTTTTTAAGTGATGAATTTCTGAAGGCAGTGTTAAGTATTTGAATATATTAAAAATGTGAAGACTTGCCAGTTATTGAATAAAATTGTGGATCTTGTGATGATTGCTCTCTATAAATCCTGATAACAGACTGAAAGCAGAGGGAATAAAAGCTATTTTTGTCAAGTAAAAGTTGCTGCCTGTAACGTTTGCGAGAAATTTATCAAACAAAATTTTTGGTTATTAGATATGGTATCAGGGTTTATTGTAGTGTCCTGGTTACACATTATATGTTCTTACAGTGGTAATAACAGTAAATTATGCAAAATAACATGCAACTAACCCTAAAGCAAACATCTTGTTGTTACGTACATCTTGTTACACTACTCAGTTCTTGAATATATAATTACATTGTACCAAGGAAACCTTAAAACAAAGTGTAAGACCATGGGTTTATATATATATATATATATATATATACAAATATATGTCTAGCAATATAATTATTTATTTTGGGACATATACAATTTTGAATATGGTAAATGGTAATATAATGGTCTTTTAGATGTGTATCAGTTATACAGTGTATTATATAGTTATATATACATACAACTAGATTGTGTATATATCTATTTGTATGTAATGGAAATATGTCTTATATTTTTATGTACTGTTTCATTCTAATACTGTTAATTATACTGTAAATACGATTTATTTTTCAAGAAAGTTTAATTGAGAGTCTGAGTTAACCCAGTAAATTGCTTCACTATGATGAGAATGGTGGTGGGTAACAAATCTTTTTTTAAGGGAAGGCTGTGACATTGTGTGAAGGTTGGGCAGAGGGGTGGCAGGATGGAGCATGTTCACAGACCTTCTGGGGCTCATGCATAATGCTCTTTGTGTTTAAGGCACAGGTTGGCCAGGCGGAGGGGAGCGGCGTGAAGATGGAGGTGATGGCAGGGGCGACTCCTCCAGAATCTCAAGCAGCTTCCTCTTCCCCCTCCCTCTCTTTTTGGAAACGGCCAAGTTCGTAAATATACCCGGTTTTCTGTGGCAGCAGAACAGAGGCGAACGAACGTCTCCCCTGGGTGCTGTTTTAGCTCATGTTCATTTCGCTGTCTTTTCCCTCCGCTCACTGTTGTCGAGTCTGATGCATTAACTTGCAATCTTCTGAAAGCGAGGCTGAAAAAATGACTGTTTTGACACAATCTTAATAGTCATTTTCACGCAAGATTACATTCTCTGCGTATCGTGAGTCACTGTGTCAAAAGAGCAGAGTATAAAATAGGAAAACTAATAAATCTGGGTACGATTCAGCAAATTCTAATTCACTTGTGCTCATCTAGACCCAAAAACAATTATATTCTAATTACGGTTTTGTAAAGTACATTTTTCGCAATGATTATATAGAGCCAGGACAGACGAAAATAAAGAAATTCATGTGCTGCAATAATTCTGAAATTCATCATCCGTTTCTGGCATGTATAATGGACTATATAATATTCTTAAAACATAATTATAGTATTTTATTATATAATGCCACGTAGGCCATTAGCCCATGCTTCTACATTTATAACCACATGAATAATTAATTATCAGCCCTTTTATCCCAGCTGAAGTTGTTTTTCCCCGGCGTGCAAATTACACTAGATTTCAACAAAAGGACCCAAACAGAAGCTAGGTTGATCTTATATGTCTAGATATCATGCAAATGGCCAAAACGGAATCTTGCAAGGGATGCAGTTAACAGACAGGCCTACAGGTGCACCCCGGGCTGAGAGCTGCTATCACGGGCAGGGAGATCGGACATGCCCAGGGCTGTGTTGTGAAGGACTCATCTTCAGGTAAGTATCAAGCATTGCAGCCCAGCCATGACCCATGAATGCATGATGAGCATTCTCCAAGATGAGTGGCGGAAGATAAATTAAAGGAATAGGAGACTATGCAGTCCATGATGTAAATCAGAGGCCATTAGGAATTCATTAAACACTCTCCAGAATATAGAGCTGAAATATGACTCCATGCATGAGAGGGTATTAAAAGAAAGTTCATGGGTAATATAAAAGATAGCAGTGGGTAAAAGGTCGAGCTGTTAAACTAAATTAGAGGGATAGATGGAAAGATGGACGGCTGCATAGATGTAAAGGAATCAAGTTGAAGTGTAAATGCTGTCAGTATTCAATATATTGGATTCCTGAACAATCGTATGATTGAGTTAATTCAAACTATTTGGTTACATTTTTGAATAAGTAGGCCTAATTACTTTGTGAGCACTAAAAAGGTACTTTCTATATGTGTGTAGTATGAATGTAATCCAGACACACTATATCTACCATGTTGTCATCGTCATGTGACCTACCGTTGCTTCACTGCCATTCACAACTCCTCTCCCATGGCCTCATGGGATAGTAAAGTATCCATTGGATGTGCACTCAAGAATCCCAATGGAAATAAAGTCATCTGGGTACTTTTCGCTGTTTTGTGAATACTGTGAATTCGGACATGTTTTTCACCTACTGTATCCACCTTTTTCCTGAGTAACCGATGAGCATCCAACCGATGATGGATTCTAACTTCCGTTTGGATGCTGTCGTGTTTTAGTCTCCATAGAAATCGATGTTAAACTGAATGAATCAAACTGATTTAATTAAATATAACTTTTAAATATATATATTAAATATAAGAGGGTTGAGCTGTGCTGCTTAAGTTAAAATACTGTGTGTGAAATGATAAAACAATGTGTGCTCTTATTGTTTTGTGGGCAAATCCCTTGAATTTCATCCCGATCGGGAGCTATTTGTAGGATATGTGTGCTGATCTGTTTTCAAAGCAGCTAACGTTGGCCGCTTCATGTCATCTGCCCACTTATTAAACTATGACAGGTGAGTTACTGCAAAAAGACATAATTCCGACACTGTAAAGTGTGAAACTATGGCGCCATGTGGTTTTCAAAACCATTTTCATAGGTCTAACTTTATATGATTGGCTTGGAAAAGATGTTAAATTGACTAGAAACACCAGAGACCGGAAATGTAAAGCATCATTCCAGTATGAGTCAAGCAAGGCTTCGGCATTCAGGAAAAAGGTGGATAGTAAGAAGTATGTGATTTAGAGGCAACTACAGTCTTTATTAGCGTGTCATTAAATCACTCAATTAACCGTTTCATTCGAACACTGATTAATTCAATAATGAAACAAGGTTTATTTTGCTTGTATGACACTCAAATAGAAATAATATTGCTTAAATATGTAACGAGAACAGAAGACAGAAGGGGAGAGAAAAGGCCTTGATAATCAAGACACCAGCTGTCACGGTTTGTTCTGGAACCCACCAAGGTGGTGTTTAATGTGACAGAGGATTGACGTGCGGCTCCGGTGAACCCACAGTGGCCGCTGAGTGGTGAGTGGGTGTACTATGCGCAAAGATCCAGCTGAGTACATGTTCTTGATGCTGTCATTATATTACCAAAGAACATTCTTGTACGTGTTGGCGTTATTAAACAGAAAACCTGTGGGAAAAAAAAACTGTTTTTTTTTTTAACCTTCGAGATAACAAGCACATTAGTAGAGGAGCATCGCACTTCTCTCAGACAACATCCCATACGTATAATTTCTTGAAATATAGCATTTGCATTTCTCCAGAGCAGATTTTCCTCATTGAAATTCTTCATGTGTCACACAGCATTTAATGGGCGTCTTGATGATTACTGATCGGAGGCTGGGAGTTCCCCAGGTGTGTAATTGCACTTCTTCTTTTCTTTGCTCTACTGTGGAGGAGTTTGAATTAAAACAGAATCCATTAAAAAATAAGGGTGAAAGCCTCTTTGTTTAATCATTTTTTATTATTTCTTGCCTGCTCTCCTATCGAGCCTTCTCTGACCATGTGTTTTTTTCCAAGCCATATATTTTCTTTGTTTATATATTTGTAGATTTAAGGGATTTGGCTGAACTGTAGAAGAATATGAAGAATATGGTACTGTTCCCTCCCACTGTTTATGACAGTTATTCCCAGAGGACCGCAACTCATTTTTGGAAGCATGTAGTGTAGAGATGGGGCCATCTCATCTCAGTCTGCAGAAACTCCTCTGGGGCTAAAGGCATTGTCAGGTACCCTCCAGCTGACCTTTCCCAGGTTTCTGTGTACACAGCTCTACTCTCCTCCTTTAGCGCGGCAAGCGTGAACTTCCATCGGGAATCCTGAGTGCGGGCTAGAAAATTCAGTCAGGTTCCGACCTCTGTGCCAAAATAGACGTCAGGCCATAGTTTATAATACAAATGCTATATGGCAATCATTTGTTTAGATTTATTATAATTATTCAATATTAATTAACAAATAATTACATTAATTTTGCAACTGCAATTATACAGTTATAATAAATAACAGCATTCATTTTTCTGGAAAATGATGACATACAATGCCATAGTCCAAATCCTGACAAAACATCATATTAGCCAGTTATATAACATTATATTGATCAGAGTCAGAGAAGCTTTATTGTCATTTCAGCTCTATAGAGCCTGCACACAGCGAAACGAAACAGCGTTCCTCTAGGGCTACATGGCGCTATAAGACAGCACACAACAAGGACTACAGAAACTGTACATAATTTAAATGATATTAAATAGACAATAAAAAGAGATAAATAAGAAATAAAAGATTAGAGCCGGAAAAATAAGAACAAACTGAATTTGAACATTTGAACCCTGACTTCACAAGACTGCATAAAGTGCAATTGTGTGTACCTGATTATAAATGAGCAGAATTTGCAACAGCAGTCAGAAAATCAAATGCTTTCCTTAAAATGGATTACAGGATCAACAAATGTAAGATTTTCAATGGAAATGCAGCACTGCATGGACCAAAATAGTAAATGATGATTTCATCAAGTAGTTAGATCAAGTGTTGTCTTGTGACATTGGTTTGTTACTTTGTTAAAATTATTGTATTTTCATTCTTAAAGAGATATGGAGGGTTCTGAAGTGGCCCTACACTGTAAAATGTGGTAACCTGCAATTATTACTGTAAAGAGCTATTTCTACCTGATTTAACACATGCAAAAAACATATATATATTTTTGGTTATTAAATTGATTGACTTAAATAAAACCAGTTAATTTAGATACCGTTTTAGGTACCATTTTAGGTTATCATTTTTCAGTGCATTAAGACACTTACTGTAAGATATATTTAAAATGTATAAATATCACTCAAAACCTATATTTAAAACCTAGAATACTAGGTTTTAACCTATTCTAGGTATTAAATAATAAAACAAAAGATATATTGTTCAAAATCAAGATAAAAAGTATTTTGGAACTTTCTGGTGAAAGTGAATGTGATGAATTGCACCAGTGGTTACTCTGATAGAATACTTGGGACCAGTTGGTTTGAAGTACAATTAATAATAAGTGAAGAAAAGGCCAAGCAGCTTTTGTTTGATATTTTGTTCTCTTATGCAATGACATTCATGCGTTTGCAATGCATCAGTATTTAGCGACAGATCTTTTCTGATGTATTTTAAAGTACATCTGAGTGAAACAGATTATCGGAAAATAAAAAAAATGTAGGGTGGGGTCTTGGTATTATCTAAGATTGTTGATTGGATGAAGGCAGATCTGAATGCAAGCTTGCCGACTAAATAATTGGAAAACAAGTGAATTTTTTACTAATTCTCAAAAGAGATAAACTGTAGCAAATACATTCAAATCAAAAGGAGAAGGACTCCAAACATTCAAGCAATGGCAAATCTGTAGATGTATTTACAGGTATTTTTGAGATGTCTAACTAGCTAACATTCCCATGATAAGGTTTTGAGGATGGGTCTTGTTTCACTAAAATGAATGCCTTGTTTAGTCTTAACTGACAGGGTCTCTGATTGTGTTCAGAACTAATGCATTCCTTCTCTTTTAAAACAACCAAACAAACCTTGCAACCAGTGTTGGGGAAAGTTACTTTTAAAAGTAATGCATTACAATATTGCGTTACTTCCTAAAAAAGTAACT